>NC_090261.1:5723983-5761483 GCF_037325665.1 Littorina saxatilis | reverse complement strand
TTGACAAATTGAACAGTGCCTGATCTTTCTATAGATTTTGTATATCAACTTGTTCGATTATCGCTTTCCAAATGTCAGAGAATACTAAAATATTCAATGATACACTGTGGAGGTGTGAGTTTCAGCAGTAAGATCTCTTCATCTTTGCCGGGCATTGTTGTAGACAAGTCTTTCCGTGACATGTTGTTCAGTTTCGATCCCTCGCAGATCGTAAAAGCGTACAGGAGTTGAGACAGAAAATGGAGCCACAGCAAAATACCGTACTTGTACTTTTATCATTTGTCCCATTTTGCCCAGAAACCTTGGAACAGTTGACGTTTTTGAGATTAGCTTTGTGCATGGGCTCACAACAATGGCTTCATTTTCAAATTACAGACTCTCGGCATTTACTCTTATGTTTGTCACAGTTACGCCAACGTTATTATACGCTAAAACATGACTATGCTCAACATGACTATGCTCAACATGACTATGCTCAACATGACTATGCTCAACATGACTATGCTCGGAAATCTCAAAGAATGTGTATCTGTATACTTTCGCCTGTTGCACCAGACATAGCGGTGTCTTGACGTGTCGTCACAACTCAACGGTTTGGCTGAAGGAAGTCAACGATGTTAGCTGGTAACTGATGCCTTACGCACAATATTTACACTTACTGCAGGAAAGTAATCACACATGCATAAAGTTGTGGGAGAAAATTGACGATTCTAGTAAAAGAATTCAGAAATAAAATGGATTTTAACAAGAAGAGCAAACGCTCGATCGAGTCACTTTCGCAGTTCTGAATATTATATGAGGCATCAGATGGACAGGAAGAAATTGCTATTCACAACACAATGAGTCACGTTCACATAAAATTTGAGCCCGGTCACTTTTATAGTTTCCGAGAAAAGCCCAACGTTAAGTTGTGTGTTGCCGAACAGAAAAGGCTAGTTATCTCCCTTGTTTTTCTGATAACGTTCGTAAAAGGCTACAGATGTAAATACTTTGATGTAAAGAATAATCCTACAAAGTTTCAATCACATCCGATGAACTTTGTCAAAGATATAAAATGTCTAATTTTTCCTTTGACGCTGACCTGTGACCTTGAAAAAGGTCAAAGGTCAACGAAACCATCGTTAAAGTGTAGAGGTCATTGGAGGTCACGACTAAACAAAATATGAGCCCGATCGCTTTGATAGTTTCCGAGAAAAGTCCAACGTTAAGGTGGTGTCTACGGACGGCCGGCCGGACGGCCGGCCGGACAGACTAACACTGACCGATTACATAGAGTCACTTTTTCTCAAGTGACTCAAAAACAGTTGATGAAAGGTGAAAACAATATCACCTTCACGTGAGGCAACACGATAGAAGGGTAACCGTTAACACAGGATAAGGTTCAAAAACTGTGACGTCACGCTCTGTGGTGTTATAGGACAGGAGCATTAAATGCCGAGAGAAACAAAATCACACAATATAACTATATTCACTTTCTAATTTAGAAGGATATTCAAATTATGCCCACAACCTTTTAGTAACAATAAACAAAGATATCCTCCTCAATATTAGAACACGAGGTTTAACAAAGAATTTTGTAAAAACTTATAGCACACGTCAGGCTTAACATACAGAGGAGACAGAGTTGACGAGAGGGACACACGAAGCATACTACTAACATTTCAATTTAAGTTTGCTTACCGATGACTCAGAACTCATTTTAATTATGATGTCAAAATTCTGTGGAGATAAGAAATAATGAACATCTGGAGAGTTCTATACACATATACATGACTGTTTTCACTCAAATTAATGACTTAACACACATAATAATATAAATTCACTCTGATTTCATAATCATTTAGCACTTGCTGTTGAACTATAATGAACATGATTTTCACGCAGTGAACTGCAGAGCGTTGCTAGAATTGGTAGCAGAAATGTAGGCAACACATTTGCCCGAGAATGAGAGGAATTGTGTGTGCGGCGTAGAACAGATGGTTGTATTGCAGAGTAAGATGTTGGTGTCATTGAGCTTGATTCAGTCCTGCACCTAACCTGCCCGCAGGATAAAGGTGGAGGGAGGATAAATGGTAGACAATATTCTGATAGCGTCACTTACAAGTGCATGCGTATAATAAAAGTCTATAATACAGGCCTCGCAAAATAGTCTGACAGAATCACTTCCAAGTGTAATGAGCATGATCAAAGTCTTATACGGGCCTCGCGAAATACTCGGGCAGAATCACACACAAGTGTATGAGCATGATGAAAGTTTAGAAAGGCTACAGATTCTGATACTAATGTTAAGACATCACCTCACCCAATTCCTAGACCTCTCGTCGCGATATAACCTTCGTGGTTGAAAACGACGTTAAACACCAAATAAAGAAAGAAAGAAAGAACTCCTAGACCTGCATGGTAGGCCCGATACAATGCTGACATTTGAGTAATCGAATTCAGTTTTACGCGCTCAAAGAAGCTTCAAAAAGTAAGCATGCACAAGCAATGTTGACAGTAATAAAACTTCCCAAGTCCCACTGATATATAATGATATATAATCATTGGACATATTGCCGGACCCTGTCCACCAATAAGAAGCCCTTATCATTTACAACCATTTCCCCCTTATTTGATGTTGACAAAAAAGTAAGCCCTCTTTAGTTCTTCATAATTACGATGTACAAGCTATTATGTTTCAATTTCGGATTAGCTTCTTGGGTATGGGTTTCCTACTGAGTCTGTGAGACTGAATTAGGTGGGGCAAGACAAAAATGACACAGTGTGAGTGTGTGAGTGTGGTCGTAGATATGTGCAGTGCATACCTTCTAAAAGGTCATTTTAAATGCTGAACTCGAACAATGGACAATGTAAGCACCTTTTTGAGTATCACAAAGAATTAAAAAAAAATCCAACACATTTCAGATGGTACCACATTTCAGTCTTATAAACTGCAACTGCAACTGCAAAATCCTCTAACATTACCCTTTTGCGGGGTTTTCCCTCCGACTTGGACCTATACACAAGGGTAATATTTCTTTAAAACCAAAAAGTTAATTTCAACAGCCCAGTTAAGTAACCATACTCTCGTGTTGAGATTAAAATATTAAGTTCGAACAGTCCATAATAATTGTAAAACCAGGTAAATGGCGAGTTTAATAAAAAACCGACCGTCCACGTGAATGACATATTCTGCTGTTGACATCATTCTCAAATACACTGCATCTAACACAAATCCAAGGACATAATTATACAGGGGGTGTTGTCAAGGTAGGAATGAAGGGGAGGGAAGCGGACAGGGAGGGTATGACGAGTTGAAGTGACAGCAGAGGTAGAGAGATCAAAAGGCAAACAAGTCTGGAACAAAGAGGGGGGAGAGCGTGCATAAGGGGGGGGGGGGGGGGGGGGGAGAGATTTAGAGAGACAGGGTTTAATATACAAGGAATCACAAAGGCTGGAATCACACCAAAACAGGAGCAGAGGTAGAAAAGGGAAATGACTCGGGGTACAACTGACAGACTAGACAGAATGAATCACGCGGAAGGATAATCGATCATCAACCCATTTTCCCCCCTGCCGCCCGCCCACCCACCAATATAATAGGTAGGTAGGGCAAGCACAAATAGTAGCTGACCGGCCAATTTCCTCAAACAATGAACCACTCTGTTCATTCTCAAATACTATAAATGTGGGGGAATTTTGGCTGGCGGATGAATCGACCTAAAAGAAAGAAGCACCCAGTCTGCATTGACGACCGAACAAAATGGCGGAGTACTTCGCGAGTTTTACGATTCAAAAGAAAAGTATTGCGCACAGTAACATTCGACCACAACCTGCTGTTACTTTTTCCTGCTTCAACCTTTGGACGTGAATAGAAGAAGAACAATTAAAGACAGTTTATCACTGAAGACACCCTTGTTCATTTGAGGAAACTTGATATTTAAACTCAAATCCTGTGCAGAAACAGAATCTACCTGTTAATGAAAAGTGTAAATCGGGAAACTAATTTAAAAAACAACCCAGCCAACTGAATGATTGCATCTTGAAAGAAATGATAGCACTGTCTTGAACAGTACTTGCCATCTTTTTCAATTTGGGATGTGTTTATTTTCGTCATTTACGACAAATTCGCCATACAAATTGTATTTTTGCTATTGACAATCATTCCCGAAAACAAAGTTCATGCCTTCATTTTGTGAGAAATTGGTAATCTTCTCTCGTTACAGGAACATAGTTGAAAATCATCAACAGTTTATTAAAGATAACAATTTAAGGAAAATAATGGAATGCTGACGAATATGCAAGAATATCTTTTGTTACAAGTAAGTTATAAATCGCATTCGTGTTTTTGTTCTTCTTCTTCTTCTGCGTTCCCGGTGTTTTTGTACGACTTGGATTGTCATAAATTCGGATAATTGTTGTCATGCATAAGCTTGCAGAGACGAACAGCCAAGAGAAGAAAGAGTCTGTACTTTTCAGATCGGTGGGCTCCGGGTTAGGAGTTTGAAAGTGGAAGATGGGTGGGATAGGAGGTCAGGAACGGTTTGCATTGTGTGCGTGTGTGCGAGTTATGGGTGGCTGTGGCAATAATCAATGAAAGTAAAGTACATGTAGTACCTTGGCCGGTCCATCAAATTGGAAGCACCGTACTTATGATAGTACACAGTGCCAAAATGTTAAAACCAAATCAAAGAACAATAGTCCAAAGGTCAAAGTTGTTTGTCAAAGTGAGAAAGAAAAGAGCAGGGTTGTTATGTATACCAAGGGGTTCTCTTCATTTTGTGCAGAGGTTCTCTTTGCTAGAGCAGTCTTATCATTCAATTTTAGGTAACTGTAATAGAGAGAGTTTAGTTCTGTTCTCCATGAAGAAAAACACGATATTTCTTCAATACAAATGGTCCAAATGAGTAATATATGTGCGTCTCCAGTACAAAATAAAAATCCCACCAGTTTCATTTGTGTATGAAATCACAACATCGTCTCCTCAACTGTCCCAAACACTGATAGAACAAATTCATCAAACCATAAAACACATACATACACGATGGCTATATGAAACAATCCGATTCCAACCCAAACAATACCACAAAATCACATATTGTTCATGAGGTAGCGAAATTGCGTTTACAGTGTGAAAGAACCAAAAAGTCGCTCGGACATTCGAAAAACGCAAAGGCTGTTTACTGTTGGTTATATACATATTCAAATCAGGCAATGCTAATGCTACGCAGGTTATATACGCAGCAGTCAACTGGTCTTCAAAGAACTCGTAGGTTCGTGAAGTAAACTTGGCCAAAACATTATTGCAACACATTTCAAACCCAAATTAAAGCATTAATCCCTGTGTCATTTCATTAAAACTTTATATGCCAGTTAAGGCCGTTCACGTAACCTTCAGGATCACCTATTGGATTAAATATTTCTTTTACAGGGATCACGTGACCGCCGCTCAAGTAAGGATACCCTCAAAATCAACCAGACAAAAACGGAAGGGACGAATGAAAAATCATCACAAAATCACAATAGGCAAAACTTTGCAACTTTGACAAACAAGAAGAAAGTCATTAATGAAATGACACGGGAATTAATGCTTTAATAAAAATGGGTTTGAAATTTGTTGCAATAATTTTGTGGCCAAGTTTATGTCGAACAAGCAACACACAGAGAAATTCACTCGATGAAAGAAACACTATGAGGACCGAGTCACTGAGACGTACGAACTGAGATCGTAATAACAGTAGAACGGTGCAAAACGGCCAGTAATACTAGACTTGTCACAAAGAGAAGAACAATAGTTGGTTGTGTTAACAATGGAATAATAATAACGATCATAACGATTCGGCAGTGAGAAGTAATAATCATGAAAACACAAGTATATAAAATAACTGCTAACAAAGGTAATTATCCCAAAATTGAAATAGTTTTCGACAGATTAAGGACAAAATCAGGATAGTTCTTTCAACAACAGAATTACGTTAATCTCTTAAACAAAGGGGAAAACAATTCTGTAGCGAAAGTCATCTGTGCTTACAAAAGAAAACGAATAAACAAGGCATGGTATACAGATCGTAACTAAAATCTATGGCAAAAACAAAACAAAAACCCACAGGTTTCTCTTCAAGTCAACTTTCTCTTTTAGCGTAAATTTTTTTTTAGAAATCGGAAAATTGTAGAGGTGCAAGAAAAGGATGCAGCGATAGAATAATCTTGAAGGTACGTCCCCTCGTGCTCCTTATACTTACACAAACTGTAAACATTACGATTATTAAATCTGGAAATCGTTTCGTGCTCTTAGCATTATAAGGAGGCTTAAATTGCTGTTTTCGTATTATGGGCAAGGAGATCCCTCGAAAATGAGGATGCAGCGATAGAATAATCTTGAAGATACGTCCCCTCGTGCTCCTTATACTTACACAAACTGTAAACATTACGATTATTAAATCTGGAAATCGTTTCGTGCTCTTAGCATTATAAGGAGGCTTAAATTGCTGTTTTCGTATTATGGGCAAGGAGATCCCTCGATATACAGTTCGCTTACGATCGTGTGAAGTTAGCCGTTGCGACGGAACACGGAGAACAACATAATTCTAATCACCCCTTCTTTCTCTCTTCAAGGTGATTTGCCTTCAAAATTATCAATGGAAAATATACGTAGTGTTACTCTTTAAAGTCAGCAAAATCACATCACTTAATTTTAAAATTGAAATGCTCTCGCATAAACAGAAAGTAACTTGAAGATCATGCAGGTTGAAACGAAAGTTGAACGCGGCACTTTTAAATCATTATCTCGCGAGTAGAACAAAACTAGGCTACGTTTTTGTTACTATGATAACTTTAGATGAAAGCACTGAAAACTCGAACAAGAAAGTTAACACTGTCATTGAAAAGGTCCTAACAAAACTATAGCGGATGAACTATTGACAACAACGAAGTGGCCATTTGACATCAGCAATTCAACAGTCAATACTCATTTAAGCATGAAACAAGGCAAGTCTCAGACAACACGGCACAACACACAAACAACACATGCATATGTTAAGCGTTCACACGCGTTCAGTGTATGGATGTGTTAGCGGGTTCTCGTTTGTGTGTGTGTGTGTGTGTGTGTGTGTGTTACCTTGAAATTTAGTGTTGTAAATTCAAAAAAAACATGTTTGTGGCCGCACGTTTTGGAAAGTTTTGCAGTTCTTAAAATAGCGCCGATGTTTTTCTTTCAAACCACATGTAAATAACGCGCTTTTTTCAGCTCATTTCGTAAAACAAATACTATAGCAGTACAAAGTACTTTTTATGCTTTGTAGTCCACGTCACGCCAACTGATTGGCTAAGATTGCATCCGAAGTTGAGAACAACTTCCCTGAATTTATAACATTAAAGTTCAGGTTTTACCTCTGTGTGTGAGTGTGAGTGAGTGAGTGAGTGAGTGAGTGAGAATACATATATTATGCGAAAATTACAACGGGTCTATGCTTGCGAAAGCATACACTTCAAACATGTCTGCAGTTCAAGCAGGGTCAAAAGCAAAATCATAAAAGGGAATGGTGGCGGGGTCCAATATTTCGTGAGCGTTGAGATCTTCATCTACAAACTACATAAAAACTGTAAAATAAACAAAACACGGGTTTGCTCACATACTGCATGCAGATGAAAAGAACTTCAGCCAGCAATGAAAACTTACTTGGTCAACTGATTATAATTCAAAATTCACTCAAAAATGACATTCCTAATCTACTGAAGAAAACGCCCCAAAACCGAAGGTCATGCACACAAAATATAAAATCACCGTTACTGACAAAACGTTATTCCCCTGCACGCAAGTAAAACAATAGAAATAAACTTTGTTAAAAAGAAAGCCTTTCGAAAAAAATATCCTTGTTTCTTTTTACAAACTTTGGGCCTACATTTCTCCTCGCACTTCATGCATTTTATTTGAACATGAAGCGAGTGGAATATGATGGAAGCTGGGGTACAAATGGGAAAACGGGCATGCACGACGTATCAACACGATGAGTAATACCACCTCGTACGATGGCCAAGAACACTGTTCCGTTTCATTTGGTATCAGACTAGTTATCACGATAACAGAAAACAAGGTAGATGCAGAATCGTAATTGTACTTGTCGCTCTCCAGGAGCGACTGAACTTGGTGGGTCCCCCGGCTGTTTCTTCCAACCTGTATCTCTTTCGTGGAAGTTTGCCATAGGCTGTGTGTCACGATTTCTCTGCACAAATTCGGCATTCTTCAATGTGTTTGAGGGTACAATACGCCACCAACGTACCTTCTACGCAAACTTGCCCCAAAGTATTTGGGCATAAAACAATAGATCATTGACAACCAAACTCCAGTGCAAAAGGAAGATGATTGTGTCTGTGAAAGTGGTGTGCAGGTGAAGGGTTACCGTGGTTACCGTGGTTACCGAAAACCCGATCTTGTTCACCCTCCGCTCACAACACACAACACTGACATCTTCCAGCGGTGAAGGTCGTAGGTCAAGAAACATGCCACTTCCGTTGACGCGCGTAATACTTCCAGTCCTGTCATTGGTGGAGGGTCGTTGTCAAGGCGGCGGCTGGGTGCACGTGTTCCCGTTGCTATGGCAAAGCTGCACGTGCTCGCTGAGGATCTGGAGCAGCTCGTCACGTTCTCGGTTCAGCTGTGAGATCTCGGACCGCAATGAGCTGTTGTCGCACTCCAAGCGCTGGGACTCCTGCAACGATAAAATGCTATTTAAAAGCCAATCAAAACAAAAAACAACAAGAAGAGCAAACGCTCGATCGAGTCACTTTCGCAGTTCTGAATATTATATGAGGCATCAGATGGACAGGAAGAAATTGCTATTCACAACACAATGAGTCACGTTCACATAAAATTTGAGCCCGGTCACTTTTATAGTTTCCGAGAAAAGCCCAACGTTAAGTTGTGTGTTGCCGAACAGAAAAGGCTAGTTATCTCCCTTGTTTTTCTGATAACGTTCGTAAAAGGCTACAGATGTAAATACTTTGATGTAAAGAATAATCCTACAAAGTTTCAATCACATCCGATGAACTTTGTCAAAGATATAAAATGTCTAATTTTTCCTTTGACGCTGACCTGTGACCTTGAAAAAGGTCAAAGGTCAACGAAACCATCGTTAAAGTGTAGAGGTCATTGGAGGTCACGACTAAACAAAATATGAGCCCGATCGCTTTGATAGTTTCCGAGAAAAGATATAAAATGTCTAATTTTTCCTTTGACGCTGACCTGTGACCTTGAAAAAGGTCAAAGGTCAACGAAACCATCGTTAAAGTGTAGAGGTCATTGGAGGTCACGACTAAACAAAATATGAGCCCGATCGCTTTGATAGTTTCCGAGAAAAGTCCAACGTTAAGGTGGTGTCTACGGACGGCCGGCCGGCCGGCCGGCCGGACAGACTAACACTGACCGATTACATAGAGTCACTTTTTCTCAAGTGACTCAAAAACCAGCCATGCAAATAATTAAAGGAAATTTCCCAGGGCTTGAAGAAGTGTATTAGGGAGGGGCTTCAAACATGAGGCAGGGGTACAAGAGCTGGCAAGGCTGTGGGTCTGGGGTGCCTTGACCCCATATGCTGTTGTAAGTGTAGCATTTGAAATGGGTATTTTTGAGAGAGAGAGAGAGCGAGAGCTCAGAGAGAGCTCAGAGAGAGAGAGAGCTCAGAGAGAGAGAGAGGGAGAGAGAGAGCTGAGAGAGAGGGAGAGAGAGAGCTCAGAGAGAGAGAGAGAGCTCAGAGAGAGGGAGAGAGAGAGAGCTCAGAGGGAGAGAGAGAGCTGAGAGGGAGAGAGAGAGGGAGAGAGAGGGAGAGGGAGCTCAGAGGGAGAGAGAGGGAGAGGGAGCTCAGAGGGAGAGAGAGAGAGAGGGAGAGGGAGCTCAGAGGGAGAGAGAGAGAGAGAGCTCAGAGGGAGAGAGAGAGAGAGAGAGAGCTCAGAGGGAGAGAGAGAGCTCAGAAAGAGAGAGAGAGAGAGAGAGAGAGAGAGAGAGAGAGAGAGAGAGAGAGAGAGAGAGAATTGAATTGAACTTTATTTATCAAGGATTAAGATTTAAGGCTACGCCTTTTCTTACAATCTGTCCTTAAGAGAGAGAGAGAGAGAGAGAGCTCAGAGGGAGAGAGAGAGAGCTCAGAGGGAGAGAGAGAGAGCTCAGAGGGAGAGAGAGAGAGAGCTCAGAGGGAGAGAGAGAGCTCAGAGGGAGAGAGAGAGAGCTCAGAGGGAGAGAGAGAGCTCAGAGGGAGAGAGAGAGAGAGCTCAGAGGGAGAGAGAGAGAGAGCTCAAATGGAGAGAGAGAGAGCTCAGAGAGAGAGAGGGAGAGAGAGCTCAGAGAGAGAGAGGGAGAGGGAGAGAGAGAGCTCAGAGAGAGAGAGAGGGAGAGAGAGCTCAGAGGGAGAGAGAGGGAGAGAGAGAGAGGGAGAGAGAGCGAGGGAGAGAGAGAGAGGGAGAGAGAGCGAGGGAGAGAGAGGGAGAGAGAGCGAGGGAGAGAGAGGGAGAGAGAGCGAGGGAGAGAGAGGGAGAGAACGAGAGCGAGAGACAGAGAGAGACCACTGCTTTGGCATTTTCAGAGACGCTTTTGACGCTTTGACATTTTCTTGAATAAACACAAAGGTTTATTTCAAAAGGGGTTGGTTTGGGTAAAGGGTACTGCTTTGCCATACATTTAAAACAATGCGCAATAATCATAGTTTTCAGAGAGATATATATATCTACGCTGCTTTCTTAGTGATTTCCTTCATCGATTTTTGATTAGTAACACAAACGCGTTTTCTTTAGTATCCTGCTTTGCCACTCGTCCTCCCAGGAGGAGCATCCGGGGAAGTGACAGTACTATGTGCGATGCGATACCCTCCCCCTTCTACCATACTTAGTAGCCTAGCCAGTAGTCGTTGGTGGTGACCAAGCGATTCAAGATGGCGGCTGACTAAAGGCAAGCCCCTGCCATCGATCGGCGATCAGTCGTACCAGTGTCGTAGAGAACGGAAGAAAGAGGACCACTTATGGCACCAAAGGACACACCCCCTCCCCGCATGAAAAACAGGCCGCCTCGCCAGTAGCAGTCCAGCCTTGGGTACCGTTTTGTCAGTGCTGACCGGAGTCGTTGGTTCAGGTGTTTTTTTAGGTCATGGTATGGAAAACTGTCTGCTTTGGACATTTTCTGCGTGCTACTGCTAGTGTATTACTTCGATTACATTACAAAACGACATTCGTAGCGATGTGAATTTGTGTCTGTAAAATAAAGCATTGTGGATCGGGGGCATATGAAACTTTACACGCCTGTACCTTTACTAATATTGCGACAATAACCTGTTCCATCAATCCGTTGGTATAATGTAGATGTTTTCGGTTCTTAAGTATAATCTTCAAAGAGGGTTCAGTGGTTTTGAGGATTGGTTGGAAGCAGAGTTAGGTTAGGCTATTGTACTGTGATATCCTCAAGGTGTAGAATTTTTACATTTAGTCAAGTTTTGACTAAATGGTTTTTTGTTGTTGTTGTTGTTTTTTCCTTTTATTGTTACATGTTTGTCTACCATAATTTACCATTATTATTTTGACATTATTTCAAACTTGTTATATTAAAATCGTCCGCCAAATTTCATTTGCTTTTAAGAGTACGCTCATAAGCTTAGCTTGTTGTGCTCCATGTTCCTAATTTCATGTATGCGGCAATAGTACCAATGACATTTATCGAATAAACTTGTTTAAACCAAGGTGTAGAATGCTCCATAATCTTTTGAAGCGACCAACCACTGCGTTCCTAATGATACCTTGAGGCACAGCAGTTATTCCAGTACAACGAGAAAGAAACAGGCAATCACTTGATGCTGCAATATTGTGCCTGAGAGAGATATTGTTATTGTGGCCAGCTGTAATTCTGACACCAACCCCCTCCCCTCCCCTCAAGAAATACAAAAGATGTGGTAAGAAAAAAAGTCCAGTAGATTCGGGGCAGTATCCTTCATTTTTTTCTTATGGACTAAAGCCTAAAAGTAGGAATTCAAGATGGCCGCTGACTATAGCAACAGTCTCGGTCGATAACGATCACTTGTGAGCCGACGACCTTCGAGTCACACCCCCCGCCCCCCCCCCCCCCCTCTCACGTTGGTACTATTGCACTCTTTGCTGCATCTCCTTGAGTCGCGAGGTTCGTGTTGCACAACCAAACTCAGACATTGCTGTGTGCTGATTGTATTGCAGACTTTGCGGGTATTTGGTTTTGGGTGGTTTTGTTAATGCGTGTGTGTTGCTTTCTTGTCGACCGTGCATATGATACTTTGACAATATGTTGTGATGTACTTGCGATACCATGCACATAATTTGTTTGTACACACGCACACACAAGCGCATACACAAATAAACTTGCTTCAGTATCCAGACACTCTCTCTCACACACAAACTGGATGCGTACGTGTTTTTCAGTACAAATTGCAGTAGTATTTATCACGCAGTCAGTCTTTGACGAGATGAAGGACATCAGATCTATTTTAATAAAATGGACCAGTATATCTGTGGCGAACCCGTTTGGTGCGTGTTGTGTTGAAGAGGACATCTCTGTAAATGTTTGGCACGAAACTCGCATTATCTGTATTAGAGTTTGACCCAAAACAATGATAATACAATTTTTTGACGGAAATGGAAACAGAAAAATTCTCGTTGGTCGCCAAATATCGACCAACTACAAGACTCCCCCCTCTCATTGTGCATAAGAAGCAGGCAACCAACGGCCATTGATCTACCGGCTACCTATCACCTCTCCAGTCTTGCTGCTCTTGTTTTTTGGGGTCACCCTTTCCTTTTTGGGATCCGCTCTCAGACGTGCTGCTGGTGGCTTTCCAGTAAAGGAATCGACTGGTCGCTGGGGACCGTGTTTTTTTGGTTTCGCGTGCATCTATTGGTAGTTTCAGTACTTGGTTTGGTACTGGCGGCGATTCTTAGCGGGGGGAGAGAGCATGCATAAGCAAGAGAATAGCACTTTTGTCTTGCTCCTGCATGCTCTCTTTACCCTGCCCCCCCCCCCCGCCCCCCCCCCCCCATCCCAACTTAAATACAACATCAGGAAAGACGGGGGGTGGGGGTGGGAGAGCATGCAGAAGCAAGAGAAAAGCACATTTCTCTCGCTTCTGTTTGCTCTCTCAACACACACACCCCCCCCCCCCCCAGTTTCAACTCAAATACAGGAATGGGGGGGGGGGGGGAAGAATCATGCAGGAGCAAGAAAAAAGTACTTTTCTCTCGCTCCTGCATGCTCTCTCTACATCCCCGACTCCCATCCCAACTCAACTACAAGATCAGATTAGGGGGGGGGGGGGGCAGAAAAGATAGCATGCAGAAACAAGAGAGAATCATTAGTCTCTCGCTCCTGCATCCCTCCCCCAACTCATAAACAGGAATCGGGGAGAAGCATGCAGGAGCAAGAATAAAGTACTTTTCTCTCGCTCCTGCATGCTTTCTCCAACCCCCCCCCCTCCCGTTTCAACCCAAATACAAGATCAGGAAAGGGGAATGGGGGGGGGGGGGGGAGCACGCAGAAGCAAGAGTAAAGCACATTTCTCTCGCTCCTGAATGCTCCTCCCAACTCAAATACAAGATCGGGGGGGTGGGGGAGCATGCAGAAGCAAGAGAAAAGCACATTTCTCTCGCTCCTGCGTGCTCTCTCCACCCCCCCCCCCTCTTAACTCAAATACAAGATTAGGATAGGTGGGGGGGGGGGGGGAAGAGAGCATGCAGAAACGCTCCTGCATACTCCCCCACCCCCCTCCCAACTCAAAAAAGATCAGGATAGGCCCGGGGGTGGGGTGGGGGGTTTGGCGAGAGCATACAGAAGCAAGCATGCTTTATTCACCCCCCACAAATACAGGAATGGGAGGGGGGAGCATGCAGGAGCAAGAGAGAAGCACATTTCCTGCATGCTCTCTTCACCCCCACCCCCCCCCCTACCCCCATCTTTGCTCTATTTCTCCCTGAAAGATTGTGTCAGGAAGAGAGAATTTCGTCTTCTTTGCTCTTGCTTTCTCTCTTCTCTCCTCAAAAATCAAACAGAGAAAGGGGGGGGGGGGGGGAAGAAGCATACAGGAGCGAGAGAAAACTACTTCTTCCACAAGTATGCATGCTCTCCTCCCCCCCCCCCTTTCCCCCCAAATATACAGTTCGGAAAGGTTGTGAGAGAGAGAGAGCTAGAGAGAGAGAGAGCTGGGGAGAGAGAGTGAGAATAAGAGATAGCGAGAAATAGATAAGTACAGAGAGAGAGGTAGGGAGAGAGAAGGAGAGAGACAGAGAGGTAGGGAGAGGTAGGGAGAGAGAATGAGAGAGACAGAGAGTGGGAGAGAGAGGAAAAGAGAGAGCCCAAATGTTCACTTTCACTATTTCTACAGATTTTCCAGCGACTGATTTCAATGACACCGACTGACAGCCTTCGGAACGAGGACGACCCGCGTTGGAACGAGTCTTGAGGCGAGAGGAAACCCCAAGGGTAGCAAGAGAGTTGTCTTAAGCACTGTGGGGAAACCGGACATGATTTTGCATAACAGACTTCTATTGCAATTGCAAAGTGCAAACCAAAAAGCATTCAGCTTAACCTATACATGATCTGTTGAAAGTCAAAACAATGACGGTACTGCAAAAACATCAGAGGTATAAAAGATGACTGTCAGAGAGAAGTGAAATGTCCTGACCGCAAGGGAGTTTAAGAATAAAAGAAACTGAAAGTGTTTAGCGTTTTTAGTTGTGTGTGTGTGTGTGTGTGTGTGTGTGTGTGTGTGTGTGTGTGTGTGTGTGTGTGTGTGTGTGTGTGTGTGTGTGTGTGTGTGAGAGAGAGAGAGAGATTGAGAAAAAAGGTAACATGTGCAGAAGGGGACAAAATACATATACCACCAAAAAAGGAAAGCAAGGGCGTTACTCGGTGGCAAAGAGAGAGAAAGGGAGAGAACTGAATCTCAAACGAGACAGAATTGCAACTAGGAAAGTACAGAGAGGTCAACGGAAAAGGGTATTTCTTTCAAAGCAACGTGAAATCACACACAGATTGAAATAATGGATACTTTCCCACAAACACACAGAAACAAAATTACAGACGCACAAATAAGAGCTGACAGGAAAGCATGCACACACGAACGAGCTCTCACACTATGCTTCGCTTATCGCAACACTTTCCCCGTTTTCAAAACATAAAAACTCAGTTGTAAAAATGTCCTGCTAAAACCGTCGTACGTGACAGAACAAACAGACACGTACTGCATAAGGTCGTAAGATGTATAAGTTGGATAAGTGTGCTAGGAAATAATAAAGTTCCCTTGTCATGACAGACAGACAGAGAATAAGATACTTGCTAAATAAATTGGTCAATACTAACAAACAAATTGGAAAAGTGTGATAACTGAAGTTCCCTTGCAATGACAGCCAGACAGACGAGCACGCAGACTTACAGACAGGCAGAATGAGACAAACATGCCAACATACAGACGAGATAGCGTATTATATTAGACCTGCTTCGGAATGAAAAGAAGAGGTTGTGCTGGGTGCACGTGTCACTAAATCACCCCCTTCCCTGACCCCACACACCGTAAACAACGCGTTCCCCAACACCAAATAATTCCTTTTTGCAATTGACTTTGATATGATCTGCAAAGAGCACTGCACAATCGCACAAAAAGCGAGACGAGAACGAAGACTGTGAGGAAGACTGCGTTCAATTTAGTCGGTCGTCGTTTCAGTCTCTCGAGGGGAGAAACAGTTCTATTCCACTGTGACAAGAAACAAGGATGTTTACGACGAAACAGCGAGAAACAGAATGAAACACCATAAACAACTAAAAGCCCGATGGGGGATTCATCCAGAACACCAATAAACCTGCAAAATAGAATACTGTCTTCGATGTTATCTTCAAAATGGTATTGCAGACTATCCAACTACGTGAAGGACTTGGCAAAGACTACACTATCTAATACACTATCTAGAGGTTGTTCTCGTGTGAGACAGAATAGCACAGTGGTTAGTGCTCTCGCCTGTCACGCTTGCGGACCAGGTTCGATCCCCAGGCGAGGCGTGTAAAAACACCCGACTTTTCCGTGTTCACGATACAGAATATAAGGGACTAATTTCTAATGGCAACGTCATAAAAAATGAAAGGTTTTACCATTTTTTTTCTAAAATAAAAATTTTAAAAAGTTTAAAAAAAAGCGAAGATGCTCTCTTGGGCCCTCCACAAGTTATTTTATCATGCATAATTCTTATTTATGAAGTCCCGCCCTTGGTATTCACTGAAGAGCTAAAAAAACAAAAAAAACACTGAATGTACATAAACACAGAGGGAATATTGGCAACTCATGGAAAACACAATGGAAATAACCACACATGTGTGCTGAATTGCAAACATATCAAATAAATGCATGTAAATGTGTGTCAAATAAATGCGGGCGCATCATTTTTGGAGTAAGCATATCATGTCTTGAAAGCGATTTCTATGCGGCACATTAATTTTCTTGCACAGGCTTAAGAGGAGTGAGACACTTCACAAACACTATGCTTCATCGAAACGCTCTTTTCTCGTGAGACAGACTGGCCTAGTGGTTAGTGCACCTGCCTCTCACGAAGGCAAGCCGGGTTCGACACCCCGTCGGGGCATAATACTTGACTTTTCCGAGGTAACCTAGCGGAAAAAGGGATAAAGAGAGGTAGTGGTAGAGAGTTTTGTAACTATCAATAAAGAAATTAAAAAAAAAAAAATAATCGGCGTGGTTATTTCCCTTTTTTCTCCATAGTTGCCAATATTTCATCGGTGTTTATGCTCATCTAGTATTTTTATTTTCTTAGCTCTTGTCTGCAATAACGACAGCATTGCTTTCACGCTGTCATACATTTTTTTTGAGAGGGGGGAGTGCAAAAGAACAACCAAATATATATATTTTTGTAAACACACACAAAAAAACAACCATACAGTAAAACAACAACAAACAGGTCAAGCAAGAAATAATTATAATTCTTCACTGAGAATTCAACTTCACCATTTCTTCCCAAGCTTTCGGCATAGGAACGAAAGAAGTAACAGATACTTTTCTGCGGCCAAGAAAAGACAAGGAAAGACAGATGGCGTACGATGCCAAAGGACCAAAGCCCGGCAGACAGGTCGATGCAGTATCGGTGAAAGTACCGCAGTACCTAGGCCACTCCCCTTTCTCCTGCATAAATCACTGCACCACTAAAAGACATTTCCGCTCTACCTCTATCCTGGGCGACTGCAAAGCGCCCTACGGCGTGTCACATCTCCCTCCCCCACGCCCTCTCTGTCGGTCTCTCTCTCTATGTGTCTACCCCCCCCCCCAATCTCCCCCTCTCTCTATCTGTGTTGGTGTTTTTCTGTCTGTCTCTGTCTTTGTGTATCTCTGTGTGTCTCTCTCCCCCTGGCTCCCCCTCTCCCCCCCCCCCTCTCTCTGTCTTTCGATCCCCCAGCTCTCTGTATCCCTCTCTCTCATGAAAAAGCTTGAAATAAACTTCTCAAAAGGCATTCTCCCTCTCTTGAAGTAACTATTAACTATTCTAGCACAGTTTACAGATCCACAGACAGACAGACATACAGACAGAGAGACAGGCAGAGACAAACAGGAACACGTGACACACCTGATACTGTTTATAACGTTCTAATCCGAATGTGCAAAACTTGCATGCCAAAAGACTATTCATACATTCAAGCTCAATTCACCAGAGTCAAACCTGAAATAATAATACATTTTTAAATCATCGCTCTATCTTAGGTTGTCCTACTTTCCAATATGGAATGAGAAGAGAGTATCAGTGCAGAAGGGAGAAGGGACAAGTCGCGTAAGGCGAAAATATAACATTTAGTCAAGTAGCTGTCGAACTCACAGAATGAAACTGAACGCAATGCCATTTTTCAGCAAGACCGTATACTCGTAGCATCGTCAGTCCACCGCTCATGGCAAAGGCAGTGAAATTGACAAGAAGAGCGGGGTATTCGTTGCGCTAAGAAGGATAGCACGCTTTTCTGTACCTCTCTTTGTTTTAACTTTCTGAGCGTGTTTTTAATCCAAACATATCATATCTATAAGTTTTTGGAATCAGGAACCGACAAGGAAAAAGCTGTTTTTAAATTGATTTCGACAATTTAATTTTGATAATAATTTTTATATATTTAATTTTCAGAGCTTGTTTTTAATCCAAATATAACATATTTATATGTTTTTGGAATCAGAAAATGATGGAGAATAAGATGAACGTAAATGTGGATCGTTTTATAAATTTTTATTTTTTTTTACAATTTTCAGATTTTTAATGACCAAAGTCATTAATTAATTTTTAAGCCACCAAGCTGAAATGCAATACCGAAGTCCGGGCTTTGTCGAAGATTACTTGACCAAAATTTCAACCAATTTGGTTGAAAAATGAGGGCGTGACAGTGCCGCCTCAACTTTCACGAAAAGCCGGATATGACGTCATCAAAGACATTTATCAAAAAAATGAAAAAAACGTTCGGGGATTTCATACCCAGGAACTCTCATGTCAAATTTCATAAAGCGGATTGGTCCAGTAGTTTAGTCTGAATCGCTCTACACACACACACAGACAGACACACACACGCACGCACATACACCACGACCCTCGTCTCGATTCCCCCCTCTACGTTAAAACATTTAGTCAAAACTTGACTAAATGTAAAAAGGCGGGAAAACAACACGAGCTGACCCTACTGTGCGGCTACCATAGAGAAAAGTCCCTGCTACCCCCTCCTCCCTCAAACACACACCTCAGGTCAGCCAACCCTATTTCCTGCATAAAAAATGACTGCACCATCGGAATTGATTCTCTGGCTATGACGACCTTAGGAGAGCTAGACTGGAGGCACGTGCAAGCTGTCATCCTTTCCTGGGCATGGGGACATGCACACACAGCTATCATGGGGACATGCACACACAGCTATCATGGGGACATGCACACACAGCTATCATGGGGACATGCACACACAGCTATGTACCAGCGTACTGACGTTGGTGAGTACATACAGACACACCGTTCAGAGTGAGCGAGAGAGAGAGAGCGAGAGAGAGAGAGAGAGAGAGAGAGAGAGAGAGAGAGAGAGAGAGAGAGAGAGAGAGAGAGAGAGAGGAGAGAGAGAGAGAGAGGGAGAGAGAGAGAGGGAGAGAGAGAGAGAGAGAGAGGGGGGAGAGAGAGGGAGAGGGGAGAGAGGGGAGAGAGAGGAGAGAGAGGAGAGAGAGACAGAGAGAGAGAGACAGAGAGAGAGAGACAGAGAGAGAGAGAGACAGAGAGAGAGACAGAGAGAGAGACAGAGAAAGGCGGTTGGGGGAGGGGGTGTTTTCACAAAAGTCAGAATAAAATCTCGGACTCTCTACAGTATAGTGTCTAACTCCAGAAAAATGCAGTACACATGTGTGCTCATAGACAGACCCACAGATCGTGCACACAGAAAGAGAGAGAGAGAGAGGGGGGGGGGGATATTATAGCAACAAGAACACAGGATGAGATATAGAACTCTATTTCTTCAATAAATTAATTTATCCTATTTATTATTATTAAGCTGCGACAAATGCACACACACATACACTTCTATTTCACTCAAATGACCAAAGAATGATTTCATACAAATCAATGAATTACAACACGTAACTGCTCCATTCAAATTGTGTGCATTGTCTTGCAATATTTCAATCCCTTCGCATTTTACCTTTCACCTTTGAATTTAAAGAAACAAACAAACCACCAGAACATCAAACACAGACAGAAAAGAACTCAGTTGAAGACTGTCCGCAGAACCGGATGGTGGTGCTAAAAGTAGGTCAAGAATGGTGCAAGCAAGCCTGGCAAGCTCGCTGCTATCAGGTGCTGAGCTGAGCGCAACTTGGTACCAAGGACACTTTCCCTTTTCAGTTTCTGCACTGAGAGAAAAAAAGTGACTGCACCAGTGAAATTGATTTCCGCACTAATACCACCCTGGGCTCCGGGAATGAGACTAGCGAGAGTCTGGAGGACCATGCACGGTGTCATCCATTCCTTGGCCAACGTGGCGGCTTGGGGCCGGAGAGGGAGGAAGTGAAATGTGTGTTTTGTCACAGAAATAGAGGGGGGGGGGGGGGAGGGGGGACGAGGTCAAAGATAGAGCGACAGGCACGGAGACTATATGTGGGACCTTGCGAAGTGCACCCCCCTCCCCCTCCCCCTGCCCCGAATTCGTGCAGCAGCAGCAGTACCCTTGTCTCCTGCGAGGCCTGTCCTAGGTCTTCTGGTTGTTGGTGCAAGACACACCACGCTGCTCCTCCCCTTTCCCCTGCACTTTTTTCCCTGCATTGACCTAGGTGTCGCCGTTTTTTGGTGCAGTAACCCCTTCCCACACCCCGCCCCCCCCCCCCCCCCCCCCACCACCACAACACTCAGTCCTGCACTAACATCGTCTTCGGTAGGGTATTTTGACGTAAAAAAAAAAAAAAGAGAGAAGAAAACATAAAAGCTAGTCCCTGACTCCACAGTACTCATACTGGCTCTTTTCTTTGACTCCTAATGCAAAAAAAACACTTGCCCGTCTCTCTCCTGCCCCCCCCCCCAACCCCCCCCCCCCCCCACCCCCACCCCCTGCCACTTGTGGCTAAAATAGGTCGCCGACAGCGACGACTGAGAACGGTGACTGACCGACCAAGGGATGGAATCGTGCAGCCGGTGCGTGCACCATTTTTATGGGGGCGAGGACGCCCCCATTCTATACGGATAGTTTAGAGGTTGACCATGGGCAGCGCCATTTTGTTGTGAAATACGTCATCAGTTTGTGTACACAGGAAGTTGTGACATCCGTCACCCTATGGGAGGGGTGACGTCAAAATTGTTCATCTGTAGAAAGTTGTGAAATCCGTCACCCTATGGGAGGGGTGACGTCAAAATTGGTCATCACAGAGTTTGTGTAACACAGGAAGTTGTGAAATACGTCACCCTATGGGAGGGGTGACGTCAAAATTGTTCAACAAAAACATGATAAGTCGCATTGTGCAGGGTCAACTGCAACAAACTCAAACCGAGCCATTCATTCCTAGCTGTATTTGAGTGACTTATATACCCGACATTTTTATTTCTTATTTTTAGCACAGGTGTAGGAAAAATCATGAACCAAAATGTTATTTATTTTCTAATTTAACATTTTTTTTACAAATATGACCATGGTCTTTTAAACATACAGTGACATTAAACATTGTTATGTTAAAAAAAAGAAAAAAGAAAAAAAGCTTTTGTGCACAAATCAGAAAATACATTGTACATTTTACCTACAGGCCAAACAGTGTCTGTTGGCGGCAAAGGGCCCAGCAAGTTGCTATTTTTAGATCGATTAAAAGTTGTCAAGAACAGGCGCTTACATTTGGATGTGTCCACTGATAGTAGGTTTGGTTGTGATCAATCAGAATGATGTAGGAATAAAAATGTATGACAGTTTGGTATGATGACATGTAATTCAAATATGCTGAAATGTAATATTATACATGATATAATATTATTATGGCTGTTGCCATGACCATGAACCCCAAGAAAGGTTTAATGTCATGTAAAATCAAAATACCAAAATCAAGCACCTACTAATCTGGTCTTGGACCAAATATGGATGGACACGCAACTCGCTCAGCCAGCCAGCGCTGCGAGACTTACAGCGGCCAACTTCGCCGCGGCGCGCTCATTGGCTCAGCATTGAACTTGCGTGAAGGCCGATGCGCGTAGATTCCCAGAATGTTTACTTTCGGTTAGATTCTTCGACAGCATTCGCAGATGTGACTGCCGTTACAGAGGTGAGTAAAACTGACCATCGAAAGGAAAATAAGATTCATATTGGTAATACTAATAACATACTTGCACAAGCATGTATCTACCAAAACTGTATGGGAGCACATAGTTGGAAAGGCGTGGTGAAGCGATCAAATCGAATCGTCCGTCAGCACGCGGTGTTCTTCTGGAAAAGACCGAAACGACATGTGACGTCAGTCGTTCAGCCCGCGAGCGGTGGGATTGGGGGGGGGGGGGGGGGGGGTTCACATGGTTTGTTTGTTTCAGAACCACACCCATATACACACATTTCACATGTAAACCATTTGTCCGCCCCCTGTCGATATTTATCGACTAAGTTCCTTGTTAGTCTTTGGAGTGACTGAAACCCTGCAGCTAGAGGTCCTTTTGCTCCCCACAGACAGCGACGAAAGCTCTCAGATTTAAAGCCGTTGGTGACTAAAACATACAACGGCAACTGAGTATCGTGACCATGGCCGGCTGATAATTATGCGTGCTGTATCATCATCATCATCATCATCATCATCGTCATCGTCGTCATCGTCGTCATCGTCATCGTTAATGTCATTGTCATTGAGAAAGCAAAAGGAGCGGAAAGGCCCTAACGACTTAGAACGATACGAAGATACAAAAATACAATAACGCACATTATTTTCTTATGTTCAAGGACAACTATTTTGGAGGAGACAAATAAACCGTCACTTTGATGAATTAAAACCGGATGAATGGAGTGTCGATTACGGCTATTTTCAGAAACTTCATTATTTGCTACAAAAATCCGCCACACATTTTCCATTCAGTGCGTGTAGCCAACACAAGTTTGAAGCCCGTCGCTGAAAGCTGGTTTGAATGTGAAAGAGGGTGATAAATGCGTCTATCACTCGGCCCGATTATTAATCACTTTGGCCCAGGGATGATATCACTCATTATTTTCGCCCGAGCCGCTCTTTGAATAGGTTTTCATCAACTGCACCGCACCATGACGCAATGTCCCCGATGAAGCAAAGTGTCAAAAGAAGACAGATCAAGCGAAATGATTCTCAAGTTGCGGGGAAGAGCATCGTTTTCTCATCAGCGTCAGTTTTGCACTTCCCTCGCAGCCTCCCCCTTCTCCTCCCATTTCCCCCCATTGGTCCACTATGCCAGCAACTTATGATTGCACACGTTCTGCTGCATCGCACAAAGAGAAGTTTTAAGACAAGAAAGGAAGGAATGAAAGACGAAATTATGGACAAAAACTGATTCAAAACTGGGTTACTTTTTTTTTTTTTTTAAGAAACGGACAGATTATTGTAACAAATTAGTACCAAATCCAAATGAAATCTGAAATAAGAACAGAACACACCAGTAAATCAATTCCATTATTACAAAGAACCCCAGAACAGAGAGAGAGAGAGAGAGAGAGAGAGAGAGAGAGAGAGAGAGAGAGAGAGAGAGTATCTACAGAAGGATAGAGGTTTTAGGCATACTGTTGTCTTACAAAAAGATCCCTTTACATCCACAAAATACTCGTACTCAAGTACAGCAATACATCACTGAAACAATGAAAATCACCTCCTCATATCGCAACCATACACAACAACAAAATGAACAAAGAATGAACAACGAAACATTTCACAAGGAAACGAAACCGGCGATTGAGGGCAAGTCGGAGAAAAAGACACAAGGGGTGTGTGAAACATAAACCGAAGCGTATTCAAGAAAGAAGAAAAGTAACCAATAAATAAATGAATGGAGAAAAAAAGATAAATAAATGACATACACAATAAGAATAAATAACAAAAATAATATATAATTAAAAACACGTTTAAAAAAAAGTTAAAAAAAAAATATGCAAAGTATGCTCTGTGTGCCCTCACATTACTGAGTCTGACAACTCCCTTCCCCGACGTTTTAAAGCCCCGCTATACGCTTCAACAACATTCGCGAATACCCCCTCAAACTGAAACAAAACACAATAAAGAGAAGAACACTTACACATGAATTGGGAGAGAAAAACTGAAAATAAAATAAAATGTAAAAGGCAAGGCAGGGGCAAGAAATGAAAGATGTGACAATAATTGCAGACATCCATTGAACACTCACCTCCGTCAAAACTTTGCCTCGCTCTTTTTTCTTCCTTCGAAACTTCTGCGCTGCTCGTCGGTTCTGTTCCCTTCGTCGGTTCAGCTTCTCCACTTCCTCAGGGCGGGGCTGGAAGAAAAATAAAAAGGACTAAGTCAATTGTGACTTTGATTTTCGTGGCTGATTTTTTAAATGTATTTGTTTGTTTGTTTTTTTGGTAGCCAGTGGGTACACATACAGCTCTGTGTGTGTGTGTGTGTGTGTGTGTGTGTCTGTGTGTGTGTGTGTGTGTGTGTGTGTGTGTGTGTGTGTGTGTGTGTGTGTGTGTGTGTGTGTGTGTGTGACATTTACGTATATCACGTGTACTATTCATCTGCCCATTTCATACAATTATATTATTTTTTCCCCTCGTTGAAATGATGTACATATCAAACTGTCATCACGTGCTATTGTATGAACACACGTGGGGGTTAGGGGGAGGGGGCGATAATGAGCAGTTTATAAAGTATCAATCAGATCAGTTCTGCCGGAATCGTATTCCGTTGGCTTCAGAAATCGACACGGCATGAAGATTCAATTTCCCTTGGCTATTGCAATTCCCACCCTCAATATCTATTTTGATCCAAGATTCTAACAACACCTGCGGACTGTCAATCAAAATAAAACTATTTTAAAAACTTCATTTGTTCCTTTAAAGGATATAAATCAAATTAAACAAACAAAACAAAACAAAAGACTGACTCCTACGGTGTTTGCCAATAGACGATTTTGGGAAATAACTCTGTCGGGTTTCTATGTGTTGTGGAAGAGTGATCTTTTCTTGCCGCACCTCGTACAAACGTTGGAAGGTCCAATCACTAGCGACGGTGAAAGAAACACGTGCGTGTTTCCACGTGTTTCCACGTGTTTCTGTCACATCCCACAACCCATACAAACCCGACGGAATTATTTTCGGAATTTGTCTATTAAGTTATGCTTCTTTTTCTTCTGACCAAACAATATAAATCTCCCAACTTATCGCCAATCAAATCACTTTTTCTGACCCAAGGGTGTGTGTGTTGGGGGGGGAGAGAGAGAGAGGGGGGGGGGGGGAGAGAGAGGGGGAGAGAGAGAGAGAGAGAGAGAGAGAGAGAGAGGGGGGGGGAGCGGTTCCAGCTTAGCCACAGGACAGCACCATGGAGCAGCAGTGTTAAAATTGGGCTGGCGGTGTGTGCGGTGACAGTGCTGGAAGGTGTTTTGTGAAATCGATGCATCGTTCTCCTGCACTGCTGCAACTGCCATTTGTTTGCTCAGACAGTCTCAAAGACTTTTCCGGATGACCTACTTTTCCGCACACAACCGACGGATTCTATACTGCAGATTTTCAATGGGCGGCAGGGTAATTTGCACCGACAACTTCTTCGGAGTCTGCTTGTTGAAATGACGCGTCGTTGTTGTTGCCTTACAGTTTGAGGCATGTTTTATTGATGAAGTTGCAAGTATACTCTGCGGAGACACAGTTTTCAATGACCCAATGATTTGCATTATAAGGCAAATATTGCTACATGTTTCTATAGTGGAGTATGGAACGTGGCTATTTACCTATACTCTATCGCAGACATTAGCTAGGAAAATGAAGTAAGAAATACTTATTCCCGTGATCATATAAAAGCTGAAAATTGAAGGAGACAGTTTAACAGTGACAATACCAGGCCAGTGTTTCTTTTCACTATGGGCTTGTGTCGCTGTGCATTCATTTTGTTGACGCAATCCTTTCAAGTCCTTCCACTTTACTTTGTTTTGATTTTCTAGTTCCTATAGCGATATAACAATGCACAATAGTATTTGTTTGGACTGTGTGGACTCCTGTACAGCAAGAACGGTTTTCTTTAAAGACACTGTCCGTGGCGACTGGGAACACCCTATATACATGGCATAGGGGCATCCCTCTGTACTTGGACAAATACCAAAAGTCAATAGCTTGGTGTGCACAGCGGGGATTATTTCGATGAAACATTTTTTTTAAAGCCATTAGTGGAACACTAGACTCTTTTCACGGGAAGGAGTGTTCTGTTTTTAATTTGTCCATGCAAATCGTGTTCACAACAAACACACAGACAAACAAGCAGATTTTGAATCGTCAAGTGCAACAGCAGGCCTATGCATTCCACAAAACCTAAACCTGCCAGCAGTACTGCGCCTCAGTTTGAAACTCACAGAAACATCGTCTTCGACAAGAAAAATGAGTGACAGCTCCGGCAGATTAACCATCAAAGCAAATGTTGTTCAGCCCACAAAGAATTGTGACGTGAAGAAAATTAATGTTCCGCCGCCTGCCAGATCTCATCATTCCCGCCACTTCATCACAAATGGCTGAACACAAACTGGCGCAAGATAACACCTTGGATACAAGCAGTGAAAAGCTCAAATCATGGTTTTGTTCTGGAATACAAGATGTTCGATGGAATCTAAAAGATAAGATTAATTTAACCAGAAAAATAGCTTCAGTATTAATTTAATTTACCGTGAAAAAAGAAGAAGAAAAGAAGAAGTGGCATCATCATCATCATCATCATCATCATCATCATCATCATCATCATCATCATCAATCGGCATCAATCATCATCATCTTCTTCATCATATTCACCATTATCATCGTCAGAAGATACCCCCCGCGGGTTAGGGGGAAGAATTTACCCGATGCTCCCCAGCATGTCGTAAGAGGCGACTAACGGATTCTGTTTCTCCTTTTACCCTTGTTAAGTGTTTCTTGTATAGAATATAGTCAATTTGTGTAAAGATTTTAGTCAAGCAGTATGTAAGAAATGTTAAGTCCTTTGTACTGGAAACTTGCATTCTCCCAGTAAGGTAATATATATTGTACTACGTTGCAAGCCCCTGGAGCAAATTTTTGATTAGTGCTTTTGTGAACAAGAAACAATTGACAAGTGGCTCTATCCCATCTCCCCCCTTTCCCCGTCGCGATAGAATCTTCGTGGTTGAAAACGACGTTAAACACCAAATAAAGAAAGATCATCAGAAGATGAGAGCCCCCCCCCCCCCCTAAAAACACACATAAAAAAAGAAGGTTGATCCATTTGCTCAATCATTGTGGCAGGGGGCGGGTGGCAAATTTGACACTTGTCTTTTACATAATGTTCTCCCCACCTCTGACTCATTTGTTTCTTTGATCAAGACAGGATAATGGATATACTCCGAGGAGCTCCCCTCTTCCGTGCCCACAAAAAGTGCAAATGCAAGCATTAAAGTTAATCGCTGTATTCGTCATGTTTATGCCAATTAGGCGAAGGTTAAATGCCGAGTTTACTCTGCCCCGTACTCCGGCCCTAAACCTTTCCCTGGCGTTAATTAGGCGTGAAAGACGAGCCTTCTTCCCCCCCCCCCCCGCCAGCAAGCAAGGGAGGCTACCCGCTGTGAAAAGGGAGGTAACTCGGGTGAAGGGATGGCACCAGCGGGGGAAGAGATAGCAATCTCTTCAAAGTTTCGGCACCGGCCGTAAAATGAAGAAAGACACAAAAAAAAAGTGGTATCTCCTTGCCCGTGAAGAGCAGTGTCGAGACAAGGGCTAAACCAGCACCACATGGGCAGTGTCTGACACCCTGTTTATTCAGCCTCGCTCCCGCAAAGCGGCCTCGTTCCGAAGTGCACGTGCGGAGACCAGCGGCGCGCGGGAGGGAGACACATAAGCGCACGCGCACCTTCCCCAGGTAAGCTGATCCGGGGCCTGTCTGAAGATGTGAAGGCGGGATAACGGCGCGGATGACATCTTCAATCGCTTTTCCTCCCCGTGTCCCGTGATTTATGCCCCCCTAACTTACACACGGCTGCACCCCTCTGTAAACGCGTTCGGACATGAAGTGGTTCTCCGCGCAGGTGCCACGCGCATGCGCCACTGATCTCGAGCGGCGGGCGCTGAATTGCAATTCCCGGAGAGTTGTTTTGGGAAGCGGCAAACACATGTTGCTAGAGGAGGGGATGATTAGGTGAGTGGGACTTAACCTGGCAGGTAGAGAATTTTACTATCTCTCCACCCCTCCTCCCCTCTGTACCCCCTACCTGCTTTTCTGTCCGGCTTTGTTGACGCGAAGCATGATAAATGTCTACAATAGCAGCCCCCGATGAGCTATCAGGGGCCAGGTTTCCGCAGAGCGGAGAAAATAAGCAAATTAGGCTGGGTGGAGACGGCAACAACGAGTTGCAGTGTGTGTTGAGTGCCCGGCTGTCGGGATCAGTGTTGGTGTCATTACTTCCCCTGCACACCTGTTGAGTGTCGTTTTGAACCACCATGACAAACCTCGAGGAGAAATAATAAGAGCAATACATTTTAACGTCATCATTTCCCAGACTGAGGGAGGCCACGTGCAGATGTAGTTGTTACCAGGGCTGACAAACACAAGAAGCGCACAGAAAAACAGGTTCCTTGTGTCATTACTTCGATGACATACTTCTCTTTGGTCTGGAGGAGCCGGATATGTCATCCAAAATACAGGTGTGGAAACAATCAAAGAGTGCCGCTGCCAACACACCTTTGCCCCTACACCCGTGTGAGAGGTTTGAAACAACCATGACACCTGTAAGCAGCACGCTGAAAACTCTTTTTTAGTGATGATGTCATCCCTTCTTCAACACACAAGTCAAGTCAAGTCAAGTCAAGTATTTTATTGTTTTGGGCCCAGAGGGCTTTGAAACAAAGATATAACTTTAACAAAAAAAGGTAACAAATCAGACAGTTAATATATATATACAAATTGAGCGGACAAATACAACAATACTATACGACCAAATTAAATTGGCAATATACACTTCCATACATGCAAACAAAAAGAAAAATAGGTTTAACAAGATCAGGTAAGAAATCAGGCAGATAATATGTATACATTAAGCGGACAACGATAATATACAGCCGAAGTAAATTGACAATACCATTATGCCATGCATCTTTTGTAAAAACACAAAACAAAAGCATGTATTACATATATATACATACCAATAAAGAAACTAGATATAACGCTAACATACTAAAATCATAACATGGGCTACAAATCTTGCTAGCTTCATTAGTTTTATCTTAGATTTACAATTCATTAACTGTTCATATTTTAAACAATTTGGGTGAGATCGGTAATAAGGACTAATTAATTTTCTTCTGTCAGACACTATACTTTCGTCGCACCTGCCGCAAAAAAAGCAACAACACTTGCTGAACGGGAATAACATCGCTTAAACGAAAACAGAAAATTCAATTCAATTCAATTCAATTCAATACAACTTTATTGTCTAAATGTAACAAACAGAAATTTTTCACAAAAACACATACACAAGTGTTGAGGAATTTCGCCAGCATTGACTATTTTCAGTACCTATTCGAAAGGGACTCACACAAAGCAAGGTATAAAAAGAATGCATTATGTGTTGATGTCTGTGTCGCCAACACACATTTTAGTGAGTTAACTGAACAGGTCGCGGTTCTGAAAATGGTATCAGGAGGTTTTATGTTTGCTTTCGTTTTCTTTTTGAATTGATGAGAACAAGCAACAAGAAAGGCATCACTCATTAACAATGAACTCTTTGGCCTTAATGTTGTGCATCGTGCTATTAAATCCACTTGATCAGAGCGACAACAGTTTGACAGGCCGTTGTACAGACATAATGTTGATTATGTTGTAAAAGTGTACTGTACATTTGTCATTGCTCGCCGCTGTTGTATTTAGATACCATATCCCTGAAACTCCCTGTTAGACTCTTGAGAGAAGGCTGGGTGGAGATCTCATCAGAGTGTTTGCGAAGAAATGTCTGTTGAAAGTATCCGCCGTGTACTGCGTTCAGGATTATTGATCTTATTCTCCGATGGGAAAACTTATGACGAGGAACACTCAAAATCAGAGGTTTGAATTAACACTGAACATTACCAGCAGCATACAAAAGAATAGACGAGTTGCCTTTTGTTTTATCATTCTGGTGTTTATCTAGATGTGCTGTGTATCTTATAAGAAGTTCTTAAAAGTTCGAAGTTATTTTAGCATATAGGTTTTTTTTTATGGTCTTAACAGTTAAACATGTATTACGTTATCATTAAGATTCATGCTTTGTTAGCACTAAACAGTTGTTTTAATCAGTCTGGTTTTCTCTTGTTTTCATCTTATGAACATTCTAAATGTTAGACTAACTTATTGTCTTGTACAGAATAACAACTGTGTGAATGGTGCTATACTGAATGAAAGAGTGTGACATGAAGTTCTTGTACATCATTGTAAAGAGTGTGAATGACGTTTTAGTTTGGATGTCAAGCGCTTAGAGCAAGCCTTTTTTACGAAAGTTTTTGATTTAGCGCTATATAAATGTTCTTCTTCTTCTTATTATTATTATTATTAATGTACACAGCGGCAATGTACCACTGATTTCTGTTGCTTAATGACACATTTTTCATCTGTAAATTTAAATGTTAGGAAAAGAACAAAAAGCATTCAGGCACTTTGGTCTCTGTCCAGTTACACAGAGGAAATAAAATGTTCCCTGCTCCATCTGTCTGTGGTGGTGGACATAATGGGGTGCGAGAGAAGGATGATGCGCGTACTTTAAACGCATTGTGCACATTACTGTCCCTCATTTGTGGCATAAACCATTTCAACAAGCAACCTACGATGCCAACTTGTTAGCTACAGCACCACCTTTGAGTAAGCAATTATTACATCCATCAAAGTATATCGTCTACCAAAAGCAATTGGTTAGACTGAGAGAGAGAGAGAGAGAGAGAGAGAGAGAGACAGAGACAGAGACAGAGACAGAGAGACAGAGAGACAGAGAGAGAGAGAGAGAGAGAGAGAGAGAGAGAGATGGGACGGAGGGGGCGGGATGGGGGTTGGGTAAGGTTATGGGAAAAGACAGGTCACTCAGTCCATCAGACGCCGGGCCTGTCAACTAACTATGTGATGGCAATGACCGAAAACAATTCCAGCCCCTCTGGACTCGACCCCCACCCTTGCACCCAAGTGTGGCCCAATCCACCCCAGCTAATGCATGCAAGATCAGAGACAACTTTAAAAGGGAATAGCCAAATCTGAAAGAAACGCAGAAAAGCAGGTGGAGGGGGAGGGGGGGGGGGACAGGGTGGGGCGCAGAAGAAAGAGACAAAACTTGGTACCAAGGGCACAATGCTGGATAGGGTGACTCCGTTGGTGACTGAAGTGTCGTCTCATGCTAAATGACCGAACACCGATAGCACACTCGGGAGAGTAGTCGGGGGCAGGAGGGGGGCACAAATGACTAAATGCAGCAACACAGACGTAATACCAGGGAGGAATGACGAACAGAGGAAAAGCGAAGGGGCCTGAAGGATGCAGACTGATGTAAAACTGCACAAACGCAATTTGCATTACACCACCACAACAAACGCTCGCCTAATCCGGCCCGGGGGGAGACGGCTGTCAGGGGGAGGGGGGACATCAAAGGCGTCTGGACACGCTGGGCACACTTCTGGCGCCTGTCCCCCTGTGCTGGTGGTGCCAGAGCGGCATGAGTAACCCGCCCCTAAACACTCGCCGCAATCACTGACATCCGCCCTGCAGCCTCTCAGCTGGCCCACCTTATTCCCTCCCTTAAACACACATCACATTTGCAACCTCCCTATCTCCTTGAAGAAAAAACAAACAAACAAACAAATAAACAAAGAAAAAACTAAAACAAAACACAAACAAACAAGAAAAAGAAATGCGCATACGACTCACCATCGTCATTACTATTACCTTCCAAAAACATATTATGAAACCGTTAAATGATATGACCAGGACCATCCAGCATTCAGACACGTCGAGAAGTCGCCCAAAGCCTGGAAGCATGGGGAGTTTTAAACGTATGGCTTCAAAACTGTCGAAGACATTTTTTTTATTCGGTTTTCCCCAAACTTGACCCCACTTCGACCGTGAAACTTCGGGCAGGTCAACCAGGCTTTGGCTGTGCTTGGAGAACACCAAACCATGGGCGTATGTCAAGTTTCAAAGCTCCTTCTTCAAAAACGTTTAAGAAAAAGAAAATGCACATGACCCCGCTCAGACTTCAGTCAACAAGACTTGGGTGTATGTCTTGAGGTCATCAAATCCTTAAAATGTGTGGAATTTCGAAGATCTAGCTTCTAAAACTTTGAAGACATTCATAATGTTCCATCTATTATTTTAACTAGAACATGACTTCGCTGTGATCTTGAAATCAGACGATGGTCAGCCATAGTATTTGCGAAACCCGGCCATTCTTTTAAATTTTAAAGCAGTTATTACTTCATATAAATTACAGAATTCTATAGAGTCTGCTTTAATTATGATGTCTATTCATTTGTTTTTCACTTGCTTTGTCTTTGTACCGTTTAACCTCATACCGATCAACCTCTACCCTTTTTGTAATCTGTTACAACGGTTTTAGTCACGAAAAGTTATTTCAAGTCTAGTTTGTATGAGTTTCCACTTTCACTAAAAAGCACTTCGAAGACGATTTCAAGTGTCCGTTCTCTTATGTACCCTGACTCTCAATTGTTTTCTGTGCAAATCAATGAGTTTTTCAATAATTAGTCCTACAAAGAGAAAATGTTATTGTTTGCTTGCACCAAAGCCCCGCAACAATCGTATACTTAAAAACGGACAGTCCCCGGACATGGTTTCTGCATATAGCCGCAGTAGAAGTCAAGTCTCGTGTATCACAGACTTAGTTCGCGAGATCGTACATGTCCTTCCCTCCATTCACCTGCCCACACACCACCCATCCATTCATCCATTCGTCTCGTGACAATGCGAGACGTGGCGTGTGTGGCGGGGTGCAAGCGGGACTGTTGCGTAATGGCTGCATGCGATATGCAGCTGGCAGAAAAAACAGCAGTGTGACAAGTAGGTCGCCATGACTCACCACTGTCCACGCTGGCCGTAGAGCTGTGGCGAGTGAGCACATTGCCCCCCCCCCCCCCAACACACACACACATCGTTTACCCCCCACCAACATCCTCTTGCAACAAAAGGCAGCGCATCAGCAGCGAAGCGCAATCAGCTGGCACCAAAAAATGCCCTATTTTGCAATGGACTCAACTCACTTCACTCCTGTTTGCATGCCGACGACTGTCTGCCCTCTCTTTTCTTTTCAACACGAATTGATGAATAATGGAAAAGGGGGGGGGAAGAGGGGTGATTTTGATTCTTCTGGTTTTCTCTTTGTTTCTGGCCAAATTTGTAGTCAAAGACTGGTACTGAGAATTAAGCCCCTGTCTCCAGTAGCTGTCAAAAACGTGATGAAGATTTACTGCTCAAACTCAGTTGTCAAAATCGGCTTAAGTGAGATTTTATAGAATCGTTGCTCCTTTTTGACACATCAGCCTGAGAATAAATTTTCTATCAAATGTAACTGCTCAATTTCTGACGCAATTTTTTCAGAGAAACAAATGTCTCTCGTTCAGAAGACGTTACTTCGTTCTGATTTTACATTAACAGTTGTTAAAGATCACCGTTATAAAGTAATTAAACTGACTTTTTCGTCACATGGGATTTTAAGAAAATCTTCGAAAAGAAACTGCATTGACGTGAAGGCTTTGTTCATTCTGGATTCTATCTGTATACTAATTGATATTACACTAATATAGTGTGTTCATTCTGGATTCTATCTGTATACTAATTGATATTACAATAATATAGTGTGTTCATTCTGGATTCTATCTGTATACTAATTGATATTACAATAATATAGTGTGTTCATTCTGGATTCTATCTGTATACTAATTGATATTACAATAATATAGTGTGTTCATTCTGGATTCTATCTGTATACTAATTGATATTACAATAATATAGTGTGTTCATTCTGGATTCTATCTGTATACTAATTGATATTACACTAATATAGTGTGTTCATTCTGGATTCTATCTGTATACTAATTGATATTACAATAATAATTATAGTGTGTTCAAAAACATTTATGTAATCCACAAATTTGAAGCCATTCGTCTTGACTTGTTGTTACAAAAAAACCTGTCTATGTATTTCAAGTAGTCGTGTCTGCATTGCATTCATGTTCTTATCAATTCATATTAAACGTACACTGCCCTCCGTTATCTTATGACCATTCTTTCTCATAGTCGTAATCGGCGGCAATACCTGTTTAAAACGTTATCTTTAGATTTAAATGCCTCCTAGATTCTTTTCCAACAACGGCCGTATAACGTTGCTTGACACGCAAGAGCTACTATGCCCTTGTCACTGCAGCAATAGTTGTCAAAACTGTTCCTCTTTACAAGGTCTTTGTTTCTCCCCTATGTTATTAGTGTGTTAAAGTGTGTTATCTGCTTGGTTTCCCCTGTCATTGTAGTCATTGAGGACAAATCTTCTGATCAGATTCACAGCCTCATTTTTCAGGACTCCTTGTATTACAATTTAACTGCGTTTCCTGTTTTTCTCGTCTAAAGAGTTAAAAACAACAAGAAAAAAACCGGCAAATTATTCTGGTCATTTACTTCGGTCCTTGTGTCAACTGCCTAGAAAGTTGCCTTCTTTATAAAGCGTTTATTCCTCTTTTATGCAAAGAAGTCCCTTGAAAAATGCCATCATGGTCTGTCCACACTTCCGTTTCTCCATCCCTTGTGTATATCATTGCCAGTCTTTACAAAAAGCAGGACCCCTAGCACTGAAAGGTTTCACTAGTCGTTAGTCCAAGTCTTCTTGTAGCGTAATGCTCTTTACGATTTTGACCCTGCCTTCTTGGTTGCGTGTTGGAGGGTCTTGCGTGCTTGTTTAAAGTCGATTTGAAACTTTTGGTCCACAAGGACGGAAGGAACCGCGGGCAAAAAGTAGTAACCGGAGCCGTGGTGGTGACCACAACTAATGAAAACGACCACCCCGATAGTCTCCTGAGGACTGTGGGTAGCAACACTGGGAGCCGGGTGGTTAATGCTTTCGTCTGCACCACTGAATCATTTATTCCACTTTTCTAACTCCGCCTCCTGAGTCTCTCAACAACATGCCCGTGACCTAACAACTAATACAAAATCGAAGGTCTTTTGTTGTTGCCTTTGGTAACTGAGAAAACTGAGATTAATTAACTGTTAGATTGAATTGTGCACCCGTTATACTGTTTCGTAGCAAAATCCTTGATTTCTGTCTTATCTCAGTAATTGTCAATGTCTCTGAAAACGAAAGGATCACAAGTAATCAAAGCTACATGTACTTCTTTTACATCAATTTTGATGAGAGGGAAACAAGCTGAAAAGAATCAGACTCAGCGTTGCAAGACCTATAAAGGAACTCGTGACGGCAGACCACAGAACCTTCGGCTCTGAGGCTAAACTGTCTTATCAGTCAATCCCCGTGGAAGGATAATTATTGTCTTTATGTTTTTTTGAACCCAAACTGCATGTCACAGAAGATGGAAAAAACACACATGTCTCTCCAGATATACTTTCTTCAGTCTCGCTGCGTGCAATGCACGGTCCGTTAAGACCCGGATTACTAAGACTCCACAAGACTGATACAGCAAGTTTTATGTCGCGGTAGCAAGGGTGACACAGAACTTCCGGCACGAAAGAAAAAAGAACGGAACTTGAAAGAAAAGCCGCAAATTGCAACCGAATCGTAACTTCCACCCCGATTTGTGTAAATTTGATAGAAAGGCATTAGGAGACAGCAGTAAGATGGCAGAAGCGACAAGGCGGCGAGTCTATCGCCCAGCAAACCGCTGTACGACAAGGCGAATCCTTTGATAGGTAGATTAAGGAGGAGAAGTAATTTACACGTGCAGCCGCACATCAAAAGAAGGTCGCGAAACAAGGGGCGGCAGCTAAGGAGAGGCGGCCAAGACAAGATCTGGACATGTCTGCAACTATCCGGCGGGGCGGGAGTCGTAAAACGGCGCGTCAGAAAACGGGCCCAGCTGCCCGTTTGTGGCACTGATGTATAGACCATTGGACACTTTAGTTACTTTCCCTAAGCCCCACTCCTCTACAGAATCCCTCCTGATAGTGACGATCATGTTTTCTTTTTTCTTCAAGACTTTTTTTTTTTTTTTTTTTGCTCGCTAGGGAAGGAATAGTGACGATCTTGTTTTCTTTGCCTTTTTGCTCAAGACGTTTTTCTTTCTTATTTTTTGTGTTACTTGCCGGAGCCGTCAGTGGTGGGTGGAGCATTGTGAGCTGGAGGGACTAACTGGTGAAGATGCAGACAACTTTCATCACGACTTGAGGCCAACAGACGTCTTAATAGTGGTATACATGTCAGTGTCGAAAACAGGCTTACCTACTGCTTTGGCTCTGTGATGTTCACGCACCATGTCATTCAGTCTCTCAGCAACTCCATACAAACCGAGACACTTTGTGTGGCAACGTCTCTGGTGGTGTCGGAGGGGGAATGGGGATGGGGGGCAAATAACTGATCCCAAACTACCATCAAAGGGACCGAGTGAAAGTTGCAAAAGACGACGGATCGAAGAGGCCATGCTGAGATGAAAGGAAGGATTGGAATACAAGGGAGAAAGAACCATGACACCCTTGTCAGAACACAATTTGATGGTTGACGTGTCACAGCTACAGTTTAGACAACTACTACAGCCTGGACAGAGACAGAGAGTGAGAGAGAGAGATGTTTAGGGTTACGGTGTGTGTGTGTGTGTGGGGAGGGGGGGGAAGGGACGGAATAAGAGTAAGTCAGTGAAAGAGTGAGCCGGAGAGAGTGAGAGTAAGAGGGAGAAAGCGCACGCGCGCGCGCGCGTGTGTGTGTGTGTGTGTGTGTGTCAGTGTGTGTGTGCGTGTATGAGGGTGTGTGTGTGTGTTAGTGTGTGTGTTTGTGCATCCGCCACGAGCTCGCACCTGTGAAGGCATGCGGTGTGCATATATATCTATACACACATGCGTGCGTCCTCCGACGTTTCCGTAAATCCGCCTTGCTACAATCACCAAGCCGTTAGCGCCCGTCCTCACGCAAGGGCAATAACTGGCTTTTGTCTTGTTGCGCCAGGGGCGATAAATCAGGCCACTACACACTGTGGACCAACGCGGCTTGGGAATAACTGTAAGATCGCCATCTGCACTCTTTTCATTACACCAAGGAGCCGTTTTTGATCCCACCAATTGTTTTTTACAGTAAAGTACACCCGAAGCATCGATGCATATGTCCGATTGTCTTTCCCTCTGGGTTCTGCTGGACTGACTCTGGTCAATGTGAGCCCGAGGAGTTACTACAAATACAATACAAAACATTACCACTCCCAAGACCATACCCTGACTCGTTTTCTAAGATACCAACCGGTTTAGAAAGTTGTTTCGTTTTATTCTCAAACCTGAGTTGTGATATATAGCGCGACCTCGGGAACCTTTAGTTATCGACTATATGCATGTACGCAAGTGCTATTTTCTTCTTCTCAGTCTTGCCCTTTGGGATGTTTTTTTTTAAGCTTGATTTCATAGATTTATACATGCACAGTAGATGGCCTAATTGGATGCCTTCTGCAGATTTATCCCATTTTTGTCGTGGCTAACCGCTCTTCTGCCCCCCCCCCCCCCCCCCCGCCTCCCCCCCCTCTCTTCTCTGGCCTGAGTATGCCCGTCTCAGTTCAATCCACCATCAAAGAGTACTAAGGCTTCGATCTAAGAGTACTATCACTACCCCAGCTACCGGCACCATATTGGTCAATCCATTTGCCAGGAAGCCAGC
>NC_090261.1:5688983-5716483 GCF_037325665.1 Littorina saxatilis | reverse complement strand
GCGGAGAAAGCAGAGCAAGAAAAGGCGGGGGGGGGGGGGGGGGGGGGGAACACGGGAGGGGGGAGGGGGGGGGGTGAAGGGACTAAAAAGGATTAAAGGAGAAGGGTGTTTCACGGGGTTAAAAACTCATATTTTGTGCAGATTGGTGCCAGAGAGGGGTGGTGGCGTGTATAGCGCGGGGTGAGTACCCAAGTGGCAAACGTAATAAGCGCGGCATGCAAAGAAACGTTCCGTCAAGCGCTACCATAAAACGTGGAGTGGGGGACCCGTGAAGTGGCCGCTCAAGTGTGCTGCCTCCCCCTCCTTCACTGAGATGAAGATGCATTTCTTTGATTACGTGTCTCGCCCCAACAACGGTCACTGCCGACTACTGTGGCACCATGCAATATCGCTCACGACTGATTCTGTGGTTCCGTACCTCTCTCTTCCTCCCTTCTACCCCCTCAACCCGTCTTCTTGCTTTTCCCACAATGGCTAGTAAAACATCAGTCCCAGAGCTTCCCCCCTTTCTGTCCGCTGAGTGAAAATGGAAAAGCAGGAGAATGAAAAGAAGTTCCATTTGTGTAAGTGGTGATATGTGAAGATGAGTAACGCTGGCAGTGGGAAAAAAGAGGTGAGTGACAGTTGTCACGGGAGACGATGACGTATGGCCGTGACGATGACGACACAGGTCAACAGCTGACGGTGACGACAAAGCCCCTTGACGGCCAAGGTCGTGGGCGGATGATGGTGATCGAAACAAGTGACCGTAAAGAAGGTAAGCCAACAACCCGGGGACATCCCGAGGGTTACAGTTCCATGACCTGCATGAGGGAAGCTCAAGAGGTAAAGGTCTGCAACAATTATGTCTGCTATATACAGATCACGAAGCAGGTTCAGCTAATGATACCGTTGACGACAACGCCAGTGGATGGCATGACGCTGGGTTGGTGTGACAACTGAAACTATAGCCGTAATGACGGTGAGATACGAACACTAGGACGCCGGCAGAGTCAATTGCATACATGACAAGGACAAGGACTATAAAGGACTCGGCATATTTTCACGACGGAGATGCTGATCAGCTGCGTTGAAGACAATGCCAGAAGCTAATAACGACGACAAAGTTAACACTGACGAAGAAAAGCTCAGCTGAATGAACGAAAGACGTCAGAGTGGTAACTTCTGCAAAGATGTAAGTCGAGGCCACTGAATGCTCCATGCTCATGATTATGCCGTCATGAAAACCTTGTCCCTCACGACTGAATGGAAGATCTGGCGAGCATGAAAACCTTGTCCTTCACGACTGAATGGAAGATCTGGCGAGCATGAAAACCTTGTCCCTCACAACTGAATGGAAGATCTGGCGAGCATGAAAACCTTGTCCTTCACGACTGAATGGAAGATCTGGCGAGCATGAAAACCTTGTCCCTCACAACTGAATGGAAGATCTGGCGAGCATGAAAACCTTGTCCCTCACGACTGAATGGAAGATCTGGCGAGCATGAAAACCTTGTCCCTCACGACTGAATGGAAGATCTGGCGAGCATGAAAACCTTGTCCCTCACGACTGAATGGAAGATCTGGCGAGCATGAAAACCTTGTCCCTCACAACTGAATGGAAGATCTGGCGAGCATGAAAACCTTGTCCCTCACGACTGAATGGAAGATCTGGCGAGCATGAAAACGCCTAGGTCGATTTGCGGCTTCTATATATATACACTTTGAATTTTACGTTTGAACACATTATGAAAGAAATAACTTCATCTGGTCCACATTAAAACGGGACTTTTTTTCCTGTGTGAATCGGGATTGAAAGAAGACAGGACCGAGAGGATCCACATCACGATAATTTCGTGAACGACAAAAATACAGCTGAGACGATTACCGCACTAACAAAAAAACCTCTCCAGACCAATTTCAGACGAAAATGAAAATAAATTGCACGTGAAGTTTTGTTGGAATTTGATTCCTTATCACTTGTATTCGCTGACATCAGAACAAGAAAACACTCATTGTGACAGCCGCCAAGGACAACTGTATCCCCAGGGTCTTCTTGACTCGACAAGTCGCTTGGCCTATACAAGTGTGATTCAAATCTAGTCTGATAGCTGTGGTGGATTTGCACACGGAAATGTCAAACAAAATGACAATGCAACGCTCGGCTTTCAAGCCCGGTTATTTTCTCTGAAACGAATAACAAAAACTGTTAACAAAACCGTTTCCACTTTATTTTGCTGCACAAACACACAGTTCAAATGTACTGCTTTCTCAATCAATCAATCAATATGAAGCTTATATAGCGCGTATTCCGTGGGTACAGTTCTAAGCGCTTGTCTCTCTCTCTCTCTCTCTCTCTCTCTCTCTCTCTCTCTCTCTCTCTCTCTCTCTCTCTCTCTCTTTCTCTCTCTCTCTCTCTCTCTTTCTCTCTTTCTCTCTCTCTCCTCTCTGTCACCCTTTCTCTATAACGCGCTCTCTCTCTCACGCTCACTCTTTCTCGCTCTCTCTTTTATAATATCGCTCTCTTCCTCTCTGTCACCCTTTCTCCCTCTCTCTCTCTTTTACTCTCTCTCTCTCTTTTTTGGTACTCTCTCTCTCTCTGGTTCCCTCTTACATTCTCTCTCACTCTTTTTTTTTTCTCTCTCTCTCTCTCTCTCTCTCACTTTTACTCCCCTCTCTATCTGTCAATCTTTCACCCTCTTGTGTGCTCTCTTTCTTTCACTCTTTCTCTCTCTCTTTTACTCTCTCTCTCTCACTTTTACTCCCCTCTCTATCTGTCAATCTTTCACCCTCTTGTGTGCTCTCTTTACTCTCTCGCTCTCTCTATCTCTCTCTTTTACTCTCTCTCTCTCTCTCTCTCTCTCTCTCTCTCTCTCTCTCTCTCATTGTTAAACACGCAAACCCTTGTATTCAACACATGTATGTTTTGATTCCCCTCGCTTTGATTTAGTTTTCAAAACGACGAAAACAGTTCTAAAAATCTAAGATGAGGATAAAAAACAACAACATTAAAATCTACAGAAACGCAAAAGTAAATCTTAGAAATCAGGAAATAAATCGGGAGTGTGTGTGTGTGTGTAGGAGAGAGAGAGAGAGAGAGAGACAATGACAAATCTTTATTTTTCGAGGGTGACAAGAATAAGCATAGAGAGAGAGAGAGAGAGAGAGAGAGAGAGAGAGACAGACAGACAGACAGACAGACAGACAGACAGACAGAGACAGAGACAGAAAGCGACCAAACCAGACAGACAGAAATAGTGTTCTTTCGTAGCTGTCCAAAAATATGCCAAACTAAGGATTTACTTCTGACGGTGAAAAAATATGCAATGAAAACTTGTCTGTACGAAAACAACTCTAAAGCCTGCAGAAGGCGCAGCTATCAAAGCTCAACAGTAACAGCACCAAGACAACCCAAAACAGACATCAGAGGCACACATCTCCATCCTCACAATATCAGACAGAATGGACTCAGCAAAACGTTTATACACGTAACTACTTGCACGCTCACCATCTTCCATTTCTACCAACTTTTACTTGTTGGTACCAGGGGAAAATTGTTGCAACTGAAACGTCCCAAACTACCGGGGACATTCGACCAGAAAATTACCCAACCCATTACTAAACCTACCATAAAAGTACTACATGTACTTCAAAATTGCTGTGACCGACGGAAAAACGCCGACGTTTTTCTTCCAGTTCGACTGCCTCAACTGTCGTCACTTAAAGAATATTCAAACTGGTTACTAAATTCACACATGCGAAAGTACTACTCCCCTAAAATAGCACGAGCAAAAAGTAGCGCCAATTTCTTCAATCACCGCATGCCCTCCCCTTTACTACCCCCCTTTGCCCTGCCGCCCCCGTCTTTCAATGACAGCGATTACTCAAGCAAATAACCAAGCAAAAGAAAATGGTAGCAATCAACGAATATCAACCGCTGCATTCTGTCCTTCAAGATAGAGGAGCGATAAAAAGTGAAAGGAAGGAAAGCCCTCTCGGTTTTTTGGACGTACTAATTTTTTGTTCTTTTACGACTATGTGGAGCAATGAATGGCAGTTCAGTGAAGCAGGAACAATGGGTTCAATAGGTGCGTTACTTCCCTTTTCTCACCAACACGCCCCTGCCTTTTATTCTCCTTCCTGGAGAGACAAGAAACCATCTTCTGCCTGGGAGAGGCAAGGGATGAAGGGTAAGGGGGGAGGGGGGTAACACGGGGACTACAGAAAAAGCCATTATGCTTCTTCGGCGCTTTTTATACTGATGAAATTTTTGCACTGTTGAATTTCAAAGAGGGAATAATCGGTGATAACACCTATAAACCAGCCTGATGATGAAACGCGATAATCAAAACCGTTTGCGGAACGACTGGAAATTCCGTCAGTCAGTCTACGATTTCACACCGACTTGATTTGTGAGTTACTGTCCGACCAACAAATTGACTGATAACGGAATTGGTTGAATGGTCAAATCACACATTCATCACTCATACGACGCAACTACGGCTGTGTTGCAAATTAAGACAAAAACGCTATACTTCAAAAATGTATAAAGCTAACAGCACTCTTCGCTGATGCAGGCACCTCAGGAGCTAATGACTGTTGCTATAATTTACTGGCCAAAATTGGGTGCATTCAGCCTTTCTCACACGATGTTGTCTGAAAGTCTAAATTTCAGGAAATATCAGGGCCGAAAGTAAAGCACACAGAGCTTTTCATTAAATATTTCTTCATAAAATCGATAGCAATACGCGAAACCATACTAGAAATTACTTTTGTTTATAGAAAGCGTTTTTGTCAAGCAAACACACATCAAGTGGTAGAGAGAAAAAACATGCAGTGAATTAACAGAGAGAGAGAGAGAGAGAGAGAGAGAGAGAGAGAGAGAGAGAGAGAGAGAGAGAGAGAGAGAGAGAGAGTGAGAGAGAGACAGACAGAGAGAGAGAGAGACAAAGAGAGACAAAGAGAGAGAAAAAAGACAGAGAGAGACAGAGAGAGAGACAGAGAGAGAGAGAGAGAACAAGACAGAGAGACAGAGAGAGAAAAAAAAGACAGAGAGAGACAGAGAGAGAGAGACAGAGTGTGTGAGACAGACAGACAGAAAGAGAGAGAGAGAGACAGACAGACAGACAGAGAGAGACAGACAGAGACAGAGAGAGACAGACAGAGACAGAGAGAGAGAGAGACAGACAGAGAGAGAGAGACAGACAGACAGACAGAGAGACAGACAGACAGATAGACAGACAGACAGAGCCAGCGAGAGAGACAGACAGACACAGACAGACAGACAGACAGACAGACAGACGCCCCAACTAACACCATTTGTTTAATCAGACAGACACTACAAGAACAGACCGACAAACATCAAGTGGTAGATTAAAAAAAACCATGCAGTGAATTAACAGAGAGAGAGAGAGAGAGAGAGAGAGAGAGAGAGAGAGAGAGAGAGAGAGAGAGAGAGAGAGAGGGAGAGAGACAGAGACAGAGAGACAGAGAGAAAGACAGGGAGAAAGAGAGAGAGAAAGAGAGAGAGAGCGAAAGATAGACAGACAGACAGACAGACAAACAGACAGACAGACAGACGCACAAAATCACACCATTTGTTTAATCAGACAGACCCTACAAGAACATCAAAGGACCGCATGTCCCTTTCACCCCCGCGTCGATCCGGTGAGTTTGGTTACAGTCAGTCGGGCCCCACACGGAAAGAGAGGGAGGGAGGGAGGGAGGGGCAGAACAAAAATCATAAAACGGCGAAGGAGGAGAAATGATTTAAGTGCGACACGCAATCAGAGGAGGCAGCGGCCATAAATTTGGATTCACACATGACAAGCGATGGGTACTATACATGAAACACCATCAGGGGAGGGGGTGACTATTGCGGCACTAACAGGACCACTCTCTCATTTCCCACTCCACTTCCAGCACCACACCGCTTGTCACAGGGCAGGGAGCGGCACATGCAGACGGAAAACACAGAGAGTTTTAACAGATAGACAGACAGACAGATATGCAGACAGACAGACAGACAAAACATAAGGGGAAAAAAGAAAGAAGGTTATGAAAGAAGGAAAACTTACGGAGAAAACAAAATGAATAAACGAATGAATGAATGAATGAATGAATGAATGATTGATATAAATGATATGACTGAATGAATGCATGATCTGAATGAATGAACGAATGAATGCATGAACGAATGAATGAATGAATGGGTTAAAACACTTTCAGGGGTAATCACTGTGGCTATCGGGGCGTTTGCATATTACTGAAGTATCATTAAATGGGGAAACACTTCAAATGTACGTTATACCTTTAAAACAATTATTATTGGATACCTGGACTTACACTGTTCCTAAACTCTGTCCGTTTCTTTCCCTCTATTTCATTTCTATGCTTGTTTATTTGTTCGTCAGTCTTTTCTGCATTTTGTCTCAGTACCCAATATTGACTGACTGTGTGATGATATCTTCTGCTATGGTGTGTTGAGACAGTGATATCAAAATCGAGACCGGAGGTCGAGATTTTGATATCACTGTCGAAACAGACCAATAGCAGAAGATATCATCACACAGTCAGTCAATGTTAAATATATTGCTAATTCTCTTGACATTTTGTATTTACTGTAAAGAAATTACAAAAGTATTTGTCTCAGTTTTGGCTGTTCCATATCCCTCCCTCTGATTATTATTTCTTTTTGTTCACTCTTTTCTTGTACTTTTCAGTATTTCAAAATGTCTTTTCTTTCAAAAAGTCTTTAGTCACTTGCTCAACTAAATTCTGGGATAATTACAAGTTCATATATATTTGTTTGTTTTTAAATTTAGGTGTTTTTGTTTTTGAAGTGGGGAAGCAATAAAGAGGTCGTCGATATCAAAACTGATATCGACGGAAATGTCGTCGATATCACTTTTGCACTGAGCTCAGTTTTGCCCAATTGACCAATGGAAATCCACGTAACATATGAAATAGCAATATTGCGTTTCCTCCGAAAACGGCGTATGGCTGCCTAAATGGCGGGGTAAAAAACGGTCATACACGTAAAATTCCACTCGTGCAAAAAACACACACGAGTGTACGTGGGAGTTTCAGCCCACGAATGCAGAAGAAGCAATATTGCGTTATATTTGTGTACATGTGCCTTGCCTTTCAGTTGGACTATCTACGGTTGTTTGAGTTGTTTATTCTATAAATCACCAGTTTCAGTAAAAAAAAAATTGTGTCGACAAACTTTTTTTCGCAGTTTTTTGTTTTTGTTTTACTAAGCGGGCTTGCTCGTTTGTCTGCATTGCAACTACCCGTTGTTGTTCTCTTTCTGCAACCGGCACGGTTGGCTTAGTGGTAAGGACTGGTTGGTCCGGTGTCAGAATAATGTGACTGGGTGAGACATGAAGCCTGTGCTGCGACTTCTGTCTTGTGTGTGGCGCACGTTATATGTCAAAGCAGCACCGCCCTGATATGTCCCTTCGTGGTCGGCTGGGCGTTAAGCAAACAAACAAACAAACCAACTCTTTCTGCAGATTCCTCTGTTTTGATTCAGTTCTTCATTACCCACTCCCACAATCTGTTCTTCTGGTTAAGTATTATTGTCATGTCCTCCAACATGTGTGTAACTTAGTATTGTTCTGGTCACGTAAAGTAAACATTTGCTTGACTTCGTGTCCTAGTTGCATATTTTCTATTGTTTCATGTCATGTATTTTGAATAAAATGTTGTTTAAACCAATTATCCGAGCTCTTTCTCTCCCTGACATGACAGCGTGTGGGTTACGGTGACGATGCACCAAGTAGCTGATCGATGGACAGACAGCTGCTGACACTTTTCACGGCTGCACGTGCACGGGCCACGGGGTCACAGTGACAGTGCACTGCTTCTCACTCCCGCTGAAATGCTCTTTTTTTAATCCGGCTTTTGATCGTCCAGAGTAGACGATGTTCGGAAATAACTCTGTCGGATTTTGTATAAGTTGTGATAGAGTGAATACTTTTGCTTTTATTGAGGCAAACTTTCCAACGTGACATGATAGGGCAGTCACTAGCGAAGGGTGTGTCTGAAACACGTAGACAAAGCCGGAGCACGCGTGGAAAGTTTGCCTCAATAAAAGCAATAGTATTCACTCTTTCGTGCATATACCCTTTTTCAACACCCTTTACATTGGACCATCACAATCATATGTTGCAGATGTCTTTCTCCACTTTAGAGAGATCAAGGGGCTTGCAGGAACTGCGGAGAAAAAAGAAGGGCAAACAGTAACGTGAGCAAACTGTCGTAAAGAACGGTAACTCTCGTTCTGTGTCTGCGCGCTGTCCACCACCATCCCCTAACTTTCGCTCTTTGTGTGACAGCCCTATGCTGCTGACTTCTATACTCTCTCTCTCTCTCTCTCTCTCTCTCTCTCTCTCTCTCTCTCTCTCTCTCTCTCTCTCTCTCTCTCTCTCTCTCTCTCTCTCTCCACCCTTGCTCCCATCCACCTCCCCACCCCCTTTCTGCGGTCGAGCGTAAGGCTGTCTAATATGAGTATATTGCTATTTCATATGTTACGTGGATTTCCATTGGTCAATTGGGCAAAACTGAGCTCATTGTAAAAGTGATATCAACGACATTTCCGTCGATATCAGTTTTGATATCGACAACCTCTTTCTTGCTTCCCCACTTCAAAAACAAAAACACCTAAATTTAAAAACAAACAAATATATATGAAAATGTAATGATCCCAGAATTTAGTTGAGCAAGTGACTAAAGACTTTTTCAAAGAAAAGACATTTTTAAATACTGAAAAGTACAAGAAAAGAGTGAATGAACAAAAAGAAATAATAATCAGAGGGAGGGATATGGAACAGCCAAAACTGAGACAAATACTTTTGTAATTTCTTTACAGTAAATACAAAATGTCCAGAGAATTAGCAATATATCTAACATTGACTGACTGTGTGACAATATCTTCTGCTATTGTTCTGTTTCGACAGTGATATCAAAATCTCGACCTCCGGTCTCGATTTTGATATCACTGTCTCAACAGACCATAGCAGAAGATATCATCACACAGTCCGTCAATATTGGGTAATGTCACCATTGCCTCTGTTCTCTCATTTTTACCATTCTTTGCAGAACAACGTTTTTCTTTGATTTTTGAAACTGTGAGACCAAACGTTGGACAGTCAAGACTCGGCCACTTTGACTGGAGTTGTTGTGCCTTCAATGGTTTGTGTGACGCGTGTGTTGTACCCTACACAATAAACGAAACTGTCTTGGTTAGTAATGAACACTGCGTGGCTAACAATGTATAGCGTGTCTTACAAAATCTTGCTGAAATAGAAAAGTAGAATTAAGAACGAAATAAGAAAAATAGATAAAACACGAAAGACACCAGAGACGAACAAAAAAATATTTAATGAAAAACAACAATTACAAATAAATAGATAACATTAAAAAGCTAAACGGATCAAAGAGTTACCAAACGACTACGGCCAGTGAGTCTAAAAGAGATCATCCTTGTCAACTCATACCCCTCCAATATCGAGACTTGTCGGGCGCACAAAACCTCACGTCCTTTCTCTCAGCGTTCGGACCGTTGCATCATCAATACCTCACTTCACAGAAAGCAAGACTGGCTGTAAACGGCAAGTGTTCATTTTCTGCTGTTCACCAGAGAAAGTTAACAAGCATAGACATGATCACGCACTGCAAAATGGATCGCTCTCAGAAAAAGATGTCTTGATTTGCATCAGAAGTCGCTCGAATGGGTGTGATATCTCTTTTTCTATTCCACTTCTTTAGTTTCGTGTTGGTTCTTTTTTACATTTAGTCAAGTTTTGACTAAATGTTTTAACATAGAGCGGGGAATCGAGACGAGGGTCGTGGTGTATGTGCGTGTGTGTGTGTGTGTGTGTCTGTCTGTGCGTGTGTGTGTGTGTAGAGCGATTCAGACTAAACTACTGGACCGATCTTTATGAAATTTGACATGAGAGTTCCTGGGAATGATATCCCCGGACATTTTTTTCGATAAATACCTTTGATGACGTCATATCCGGCTTTTTGTAAAAGTTGAGGCGAAATTGATTGAACTTTAGCAAAGCAATCTTCGACGAAGGCCGGACTTTGGTACTGCATTTCAGCTTGGTGGCTCAAAAACTAATTAATGAGTTTGGTCATTAAAATTTGGAAACTTGTAATTAAAATAATTTGTTTTTTAAACGATCCAAAAATAATTTCATCTTATTCTTTGTCATTTTCTGATTCCAAAAACATATACATATGTTATATTTGGATTACAAACAAGCTCTGAAAATTAAAAATATGAAAATTATGATTAAAATTAATTTTCCGAAATCGATTTAAAAACACTTTCATCTTATTCCTTGTCGGTCCCTGATTCCAAAAACATATAGATATGATATGTTTGGATTAAAAACAAACTCAGTAAGCTAAAAAGAATAGACATACAGAAAAGCGTGTTATCCTGCTCAGCGCGACCACTACTGCACTATTCTGCATGGCTTGTCGATTTCACTGCCTTTGCCCCCGTCGCGATATAACCTTCGTGGTTGAAAACGACGTTAAACACCAAATAAAGAAAGAAAGAAAGACTGCCTTTGCCACGAGCGGTGGACTGACGAAACTACGAGTATGTGGTCTTGGTGAAAAAAGCAGTGCGTTCAGTTTCATTCTGTGAGTTCGACAGCTTGACTAAATGTTGTTATTTCGCCTTACGCGACTTGTTTTCTTTCCCCCGGTCAATTTGTATTTGTCCTATACTCTTATTTTATTTAATTCTCTTCTCCTTTTTATATTTAGTCAAGTTTTGACTAAATATTTTAACATCGAGGGGGAATCGAAACGAGGGTCGTGGTGTATGTGCGTGTGTGTGTGTGTGTGTGTGTGTGTGTGTAGAGCGATTCAGACTAAACTACTGGACCGATCTTTATGAAATTTGACATGAGAGTTTCTGGGTATGAAATCCCCATATGTTTTTTTCATTTTTTTGGATAAATGTCTTTGATGACGTCATATCCGGCTTTTCGTGAAAGTTGAGGCGGCACTGTCACGCCCTCATTTTTCAACCAAATTGGTTGAAATTTTGGTCAAGTAATCTTCTACGAAGCCCGGGGTTCGGTATTGCATTTCAGCTTGGTGGCTTAAAAATTAATTAATGACTTTGGTCATTAAAAATCTGAAAATTGTAAAAAAAAATAAAAATTCATAAAACGATCCAATTTTACGTTTATTTTATTCTCCATCATTTGCTGATTCCAAAAACATATAAATATGTTATATTCGGATTAAAAACAAGCTCTGAAAATTAAATATATAAAAATTATTATCAAAATTAAATTGTCCAAATCAATTTAAAAACACTTTCATCTTATTCCTTGTCGGTTCCTGATTCCAAAAACATATAGATATGATATGTTTGGATTAAAAACACGCTCAGAAAGTTAAAACAAAGAGAGGTACAGAAAAGCGTGCTATCCTTCTTAGCGCAACTACTACCCCGCTCTTCTTGAGCGAGTTTTCGCGAGGAACAGGGTTGAGCTACGGTAGGGTCACTGCGCATGTCTGGTTTTTTTCTTCGCGGAAACGCTGTTGGGTTGTGTCCAGTCGCGTCCCTTGCAACAAGATGGCGACAAGCGCGTTACGGATTTACTGTTGTGGAGAGTTGATGGACGACGATGATGAACAAGCAGTACTGTTTTAAATGCCAAAACATCGAACTATCGATTCGAACGTCAATGAAGAAGTGAGCGTGAAAATCGAGCGCAAAACAGCCGGATAAAAGTTCAGGGCGCTAAAGTACATTTGAGCCGAAATCGCACCCAAACTCCTGTTGACCTCATTTCTTCCCAAAATAAACATCACTGCAAAAATAAAATGCATTAAAACCAAGACAGTATCCAACCCAGTATCCTTAATTTTTGAAAGGCTAAGTGATTTACAACAAATGTCTTCTCACAATCCGTAACTTTGTCAAAAAATATTTGCAGAAGTTTCTCACCTCGCCTTGGCAGCCATCTTGGAACTGGAGAGACCCTACGCAGGAAGCAAGGTTGAAAGTTGGTTAACCGGTGACGTCACTCCAGTCGTACCGGACCGAGTTTTTGCGACCTCCCGTTCGACTCGAGTCACCTTAGTTGACGCTAAAACTCGCTCCTTGTCAATTTCACTGCCTTTGCCATGAGCGGTGGACTGACGATGCTACGAGTATACGGTCTTGCTGAAAAATGGCATTGCGTTCACTTTCATTCTGTGAGTTCGACAGCTACTTGACTAAATATTGTATTTTCGCCTTACGCGACTTGTTTTCGTTTCATCCCCCTCCCCTTCTCTTTTTACATTTAGTCAAGTTTTGACTAAATGTTTTAACATCGAGGGGGAATCGAAACGAGGGTCGTGGTGTATGTGTGTGTGTGTGTGTGTGGGTGCGTGCGTGCGTGCGTGTGTGTAGAGCGATTCAGACTAAACTACTGGACCGATCTTTATGAAATTTTCCATGAGAGTTCCTGGGATTGATATCCCCGAACTTTTTTTTTCTTTTTTTTTGATAAATGTCTTTGATGACGTCATATCCGGCTTTTCGTGAAAGTTGAGGCGGCACTGTCACGCTCTCATTTTTCAACCAAATTGGTTGAAATTTTGGTCAAGTAGTCTTCGACAAAGCCCGGACTTCGGTATTGCATTTCAGTTTGGTGGCTTAAAAATTAATGAATGACTTTGGTCATTAAAAATCTAAAAATTGTAAAAAAAAATATCTTTTTATAAAACGATTCAAATTTACGTTCATCTTATTCTCTATCATTTTCTGATTCCAAAAACATATACATATGTTATATTTGGATTAAAAACAAGCTCTGAAAATTAAATATATAAAAATTATGATCAAAATTAAATTTTCGAAATCAATTTAAAAACACTTTTATCTTATTCCTTGTCGGTTCCTGATTCCAAAAACATATAGATATGATATGTTTGGATAAAAAACACGCTCAGAAAGTTAAAACGAACTGAGGTACAGAAAAGCGTGCTATCCTTCTCAGCGCAAGTACTACCCCGCTCTTCTTGTCAATTTCACTGCCTTTGCCGTGCGCGGTGGACTGACGATGCTACGAGTGTACGGTCTTGCTGCGTTGCATTGCGTCTGATTTTGTCCTGTGAGTTCGACAGCTACTTGACTAAATATTGTATTTTCGCCTTACGCGACTTGTTTTCGTTTCATCCCCCTCCCCTTCTCTTTTTGTTTGTTTCTTTCTTTCTTTCCGTTCGGTCGGCCGCCCTTTTGTGTCTTTGCTTCGAGGCTCTCCAACTGTTGATTACGTTTTTTTGGTTTTATTCTTCAAATATATGATCTTTTTACTTGTACGTAATCAAAAACATCATAAGGCAAACAATACGTTGATTCGGATGCACTTTCTTGAGCCCAGTAAGTCGACAATGTGTTAAAAAAAATAAAAAAAATAAAAAGAGTTCGTTTTAGGTCAACTTTTCCATCATTCTTCGCGTACACCAACTTTCAGTCATCAAACGCTTCTGACTGCCTTACGCTTTACATAAATACATTGCTGTTTTCTCTCAAGGTAACTGTGTTCCTGATGTTAAGTTCGTAAAAATACGTGAAGTTACCCTTGTGATGAAAAATAAACTTGAAGAAAATGATGTTTCATTGACAGCCTGCCTTTTATCATGATTATCGTCTGTTAGTTATGAGCACATAATTATACGCACTGGAGTTCAAGGAAGCTTTAGTCACTACCACCAAATTATATCTTTGTCAAGTCAAAAATCTTGATCGTGTTGGACACAAAGCCGACTTTCAGAAAATGACAGTTTGAAAGTAATACCAAACATTACCCGTGAATGACTCAATGCCATAACGACTGCAAGATGTCTTCAGTGCATTACGTACGGAAACTGGGCGACAAGGTAACTGACCTGAGGATTTGCACAAGACGACAGTCTGAGACTGGTGCTCGTGATACAAAGTTGTGCCTGTGACAGACAGAAAAGGGTAAAGTCTTTGACGCATAATACCCCCACCCCACCCCCCTCCCTCCCTCCTTTAGGGCTGCGGTCCGGAGAGAAGGAGGCGGGACCACGTCATGTTCCACTCCAAAAAGGACTTGTACCGTGCCACGCAGTCCCTGATAATGAACATGTTTTAGTTATAATACAGACATAGCTCTGCTCGTGACTAACACTGCCCATTCCTTGGGATTCTTTCACGATGGTGCACGGAGAACAACTGTCAGTGTCTGTGGCATCAAAGCTAAGACAATATTAAGACAGTGACAAGGCAGAAGAGCCAGTAATAAAATGACTGACATTACTCCTCTTTGGAACTTCTTCGGGGTTTTCTCTTCCACGAGGAGACCAAGGAAGAAAATGAAGGAAAAGTGACGTTCAGAATTGAGACGACAACTCTACTGCACTGCAGATGACTTAACCGCGATGAGACGGAATCAGTGGTAAATTAATTCCAGCGACTAAAAGCGCTTTGAAAGCGGCTTCACGTTCAGTGGTAGCTCGGCCCCGTACAATTTTAACCTAATGATCCGCCCAGGACGTCTGCTGGGGGAAGACCTTGTGTGTTCAGTGGATGTCTTTCGGGAAGGGGTAGGGTGGGGTGGGGGGTGGGGTGGGGGGGGGGTATTCTCTGAACGTCTTCTGGAGCGAGAAGATGTGTGTTGAGGGGGGTCTTTGGACGTGTTTTGTCCTGTTGACGAAGCGTGACCGGCATAGATTTACTGGCTCACTGGCCACTGCTGCAAACTTTGTCAAGGGGACTAGTGCAAGGTTGCGTCACTAACACCACACCATAAAAACAACGTCTTTACCAGAATCGATTGTTTCGTAAACCAATCAGGAAATGGAATGTCTATTTTGGTAGACAAACTTTGTCAAGGGGGCTAGTGCAATGTTGCGTCATAACACTACACTATAAACGACGTCTTTACCAGAGTCGTGTATTTCGTAAACCAATCAGAAAATGGATAGTCAATTTTTGGTAGACAAACATATAACAATAATCTGTTCAATTTTACAAACCATCGTAAATTACTCGACCGACTAGGAAGCCAAGACCTAGTTTCTTTGAAAACCCGCCATCATGTAAAAGCAGTAATAACTGTTAAGAACAAGAAAGTGAACATTTAGGAAGAATCGCTTAACGATACACAGAAATTCCTCCATAAATAGCTTGTATTTGCCACGTGTATACATTTTCAAAAAATAGAGAAACGAGAACGAGGATGACAACTAAAAGAAGATGTGATGATTAAGATGCATTGCAAAATGCTTCGACTCCCTGGGGCAAATTCTTAAATAAATCTGATGGTACAACAAAAATATGAAATTTTACTAGAAAAAAAGGTCATGAGGGGTCTTTATATTTTAGAAAGCTCCGGTCGTGTCCTTGAATTACAAATAGTTATGGCAGTCATACTCTACATCACTTTCACCCATCGACAGCAGAACATCTTAACACAGTTCTCGCTTTTCCGCCAAAACGCAGACTGGTCTGAAACCTCTGGAGTTTTATGTGGACCATGTGCCCCTTATAGTCACCGTAGTCACTATCGCCAATACCACGTTAGTACTGCAATCCGAGAAATAACTTTTTACGACCAAAGTGGGAAGAGAGTAAGGAAACGGGAAAGAGGGGTGGCGAGGAGAGTGGTAGAAAAGGGGCCAAGAATTAAAGAAATGAGGATGGGAGTGGGGAGGGAGGATGGAGAAGGAAGAGGGGAAGGGAAACAGAAGTGGACCTCGTGAGGCATACTCACTGTGACCAATAATCTGGTTTCCGACCAAAGTTATTGCACCATGGCCGTAGTCAAAGCGGATTGCCAGCAAGTCTTGCGTGAAGAGCTATCGTTCCTGACTCAATTTGCCTATTGCGTTTTGCAGATGGGGCCCGGGCAATTTGTCTTGGTACTTGGGGACATTGGAGCATCTTTTTAGGTCTGGGGTCGCCTGCCTCACAGTAGCTGTCAGCCTACATCACGTCAACTCTCTATCCATACCGCGCGGCCTTCGCCTTCACTTCATCCGTGACCAGACTAAAACCTTGTATAGGAATGTCAATGTGTCTACTCAGCTAGAGTAGGAGCTATACGTTATAGTCGTTGTCCAAACTCGTCCGTATTGGTTGCATCGTTACGTTTTGACGTCAGTGACGGACTGCCTGCGTCCATCGATCATGAAAGCAATGTGTTGTATTTTTGTTATAAAACACTTCGACAGCATAGGTAGTGTCGTTTGTGTGTTTCAAACTGTAATACTTCGTCAGCATTGGTTGGTCTCCAAAACCAGCATATGAATTTTGACTGGAAATGTGAACAAAGAGGGAAGAACAATTCTGACCCTAATTTTAGAATTGGTGAATACTTTCTGATTGACTTGATGAGAATCGTCTCAAACAGACTCTGGTAGAAATAGCGAGGGAGAGAGAGAGAGAGAGAGAGAGAGAGAGAGAGAGAGAGAGAGAGAGAGAGAGAGAGAGAGAGAGAGAGAGAGAGAGAGAGAGAGAGAGAGAGCGGAGAGAGAGCTATAGAGAGCTAGAGAGAGAGAGCTATAGAGAGCTCGAGAGAGAGAGACAGAGAGAGAGACACAGACAGAGAGAGAGACAGACAGACAGACAGACAGACAGACAGACAGACAGACAGAGAAGCTCTCAACAAAACAGTAGAAGAGGCAGAATGCGACTGACATCAATACCGTCACATGTTATTCATTCATTCAAGGATACCAACGGCAACATCATGCAATCGACACAAGATAACATAACGCTACAGAAAAACAAGTCGCGTAAGGCGAAAATACAATATTTAGTCAAGTAGCTGCCATTTTTCAGCAAGACCGTATACTCGTAGCATCGTCAGTCCACCGCTCATGGCAAAGGCAGTGAAATTGACAAGAAGAGCGGGGTAGTAGTTGCGCTAAGAAGGATAGCACGCTTTTCTGTACCTCTCTTTGTTTTAACTTTCTGAGCGTGTTTTTAATCCAAACATATCATATCTATATATTTTTGGAATCAGGAACCGACAAGGAATAAGATGAAAGTGTTTTTAAATTGATTTGGAACATTTAATTTTGATAATAATTTTTATATATTTAATTTTCAGAGCTTGTTTTTAATCCGAATATAACATATTTATATGTTTTTGGAATTAGCAAATGATGGAGAATAAGATAAACGTAAATTTGGATCGTTTTATAAATTTTTATTTTTTTTTACAATTTTCCGATTTTTAATGACCAAAGTCATTAATTAATTTTTAAGCCACCAAGCTGAAATGCAATACCGAACCCCGGGCTTCGTCGAAGAGTACTTGACCAAAATTTCAACCAATTTGGTTGAAAAATGAGGGCGTGACAGTGCCGCCTCAACTTTCACGAAAAGCCGGATATGACGTCATCAAAGACATTTATCAAAAAAATGAAAAAAACGTTCGGGGATTTCATACCCAGGAACTCTCATGTCAAATTTCATAAAGATCGGTCCAGTAGTTTAGTCTGAATCGCTCTACACACACACACACACACACAGACACACACACGCACACACGCACATACACCACGACCCTCGTTTCGATTCCCCCTCGATGTTAAAATATTTAGTCAAAACTTGACTAAATATAAAAAGAGAGCAAGAATAGCCAAGGACCATAAATCTATTTTTATATGAAAAGTCCTGGGCTAGAAGCGAAATAAAAGGGCCCAGTCCGCGTCGCTACTAAATCCGGACGACTAATACTCAACAACACAAGCAAACGCTACAGCACGGGCCATTACCCAATTTTCTAGTTAGCACAGTTTAATGAAGAGAATAAATTCGGTGATTCAATCTATCCGTCACGTCAAATTGTCGTTGGTACCACTTCGCAGGCTCGTTTTTCCCTCGCAGAGAAAAAAACTGGAGGAAGATTCCTTCAGATTCCTACCGATTTCTAGGGATTCCTCCTAAAAACTAGCGGGGAACATAATGTTTGCCTCAGTTGCGTCGTTATCCACGCCTCGATAATCCCCTGTTATAGGAGACGTCCGTCGCAGAGGATTCTGGGTAGCGCCATTCAAGTTCCGGTCAAAATGGCCGCATAATTGGTTGCCTAGCGAATTCGGGCATCAAATAGTCACTGTGAAGTTTCAATCCGATTACCAGTTAGAGAGGAAGACAGCAAACTCTGCCAGGGTTGGGAAGGATAACGAAGTTTAGAATCTGGGAGTAGCAGACTTGCCGCGCTGACAACTATGACTGCTGGGGAAGTGATGCGCACAGCTTGGATCTGATGTCTTCACATTTATCATGATGCCAGCCATGGGCAAAAAAAACAAACAACACAAAACTATCATACTGCAATACCACTTAAAAAAATAAGGCGTTCTTAGCCCATAACATCAAGGTCTTGTACTGACATAAGGGAAAAAATACTGACGGAACTGCAGCAGTTTCTAAAGATGTCTAGATTTCGCAAAAGCCTGCCACCTCCCCCTACCCACTTTCACGAACAACTTCATCTATTGACCAAGCACATAATTTATGATGTTTCCTTCCCCTATAAATCAGTCCTTATTTTTGTAAAATTTATGACACGTCAGTCTATTTCTAGCTTTCGAACCCGTTTGTATATAAATCATTCTAGGTCTGGGACATGTCAGGAAATTCGCATTATGTTTGGTTTCTCTATCTCGGTTTTTTTTTACGTGCCTTCAATAAACTCCGTATTTTCACGTTCTACGACTAAGATCGAAGTTGTTTCAAAAGCTCTACTCTACAAACTGATGGTGTGGGTCAAGTTCTAACATTGGACGAGCGTTCGTTTAATTTTCTTTCCTTGTTAAATTGTTATAAATACAAAATCTAGGTGGCGGTTCTTTAACTGGGAGCGAATAAATAAATTAATGAAGAAAGAAAGAAAGAAAGAAAGAAAGAAAGAAAGAAAGAAAGAAAGAAAGAAAGAAAGAAAGAAAAGAAAAGAAGAAAGAGAGACGCAAAAAAGGAAGAGGGAACCCTTTGGAAATATCATGGTAATACATGTAGTAGATATTGTAAAGGCAAAAACGGACTTGATGCGCTTCATGATTCATTCATAAATAACAAGCAAATTTAACAGAATGAGATTCATACGCGTGTTCAATTTCACGCCAGAAGCGAGACTTCACTGTGCAAACCTGTCAATCAATGGTATACATAGAAATGAAATCTAAATAAACGAATGATGGCTGTGAAACTTTAGTTGGTAAATATTTTATGCGACACGGCGAATCATTCCGAAAATAAATCCGGTTTTGAAAATAACATGGCAGCTTTTCAGAAAAAATATTCCGAAAATAGCAAAGGAAATGCATTCTCAATGTTTTCCTCTGCAACAACGACAAAGAGGGGAGTGTGAATTGTGCATGGCCATCTGTTACATGCAAGCTATATCAGGAACAAATCTCACGGAGGACGTCCCAATGTGGCTCCCAGATAATGGAAGCCATGCTTGCATGAGCACAAGGTTTGAATACGTCTCTTCTGTTGCAAATACGAGAAATGACACGCGGTGGTTTTTTTTTTACTCTCTTTCCTTTCCTCGTTTACTTTTTTGTTTGTTTTGTAGTCGTATTTATTTAATACTTCAAGTACTTCATATCAGTGGAACAGCCGATTTTGCTCTAAAATGGAATCCATTAAGCATGTCGCTACAATTAAAACAAACCTCCAACAAATACACCGCACCGTTGTTCTTTTTTTAACTCTGCATATACGATTTTTCATGGTGACTGCGTTGATCAGGTCACCTATTCTTGTAAAGACATTTTTCACCTGTTTTCTACTATCAGCTTTGTTAAATAGGCTTATTTAGTACAGGCTTTTTTCAACCAACCACATTCGTTTCGCGCCATATAAGGAAGTTCACACCAAAAGCACAAACGAATTTCGTTGATTTGGGCGATTCTACGAATCTACTTTCGTTGACTATGTACTCATGTTTTGGTTATTTCTGTATGGAAACCTTTAGTTTATTGAATATAGGTTACCTGATCGTTATTTTAACAGTTCATATCTTCCTACTTTAAGGTCTGGAGTGGACGCTAAAGTCGATCTTTCACTGCATTTCTGCAGCATACATTTGCCTAGGTTGCGCTTGGGAAAATCAAAGATGGCGGCCCGGAGCCGGTTGCCGCTTCACGACTTTAGAGTTCTATTTCTTCCCTAATATCAGTAGAATACTTATATTTATAGGGCAGACCTTAATTTGTGAACTGTCTCACTTTGAACAGTTATAAATTGTATGAGTAGAGCTTCGGGTTGCGAATTAATCGCACATTATGCCTCGGTCTCACATCTACGAATGTCACCCGACTTTAGGTAGTCGGCTGGAGGTCGGAAGAGGTCGGAGAGTTCGTGAGAATTAGCAATTTTGTTTTTGAAAAGTCGGTTAGTTCGGAAGGCCCTTCAGACTGTTTTGAAATTTTTAAAACAGTCGGAAGAGCCTCCCGACTCAGACGAATAGAAATTTTTCGGGTGGTTGTCGAAAGCGTGTCGGTTTAGTCGTAAGGCGATTCTGATTAGTCCCGTAACGGTAGTCGGAAGACTCGTAAGGGTGGTCGGATTTGTCGGTAGCATAGTTTCGTTCGGATTAGTCGTAAGGGCAGTCTGATTTGTCGTTAGGACAGTCGTTAGCTAGTCGGTTTAGTCGTTACACTGGTCGTGAGAGTCGGCTATTGTTCGGAAGTTTTTCAGCCGGGCCTGTCGTAACTGCAGTCGGAATTGTCGTTACTGCAGTCGGAAGTGTCTGGACACATGTCGGATTTGTCGGCCCTAAAGTCGGGTGGTTGTCGTCTGCTTGTCGGCTACATGGTCGGATAAGTCGTAAGGACAGGTCGGGAGTGAAATTTGGAGCCGAATTTACATCCGACACTTCCGACCTAGCCGACTTAACTATCCCCGACACTTCCGAAAAATCGTATATGTGAGACCGAGGCATAACACACATCGCACATCGCGCTTCTTCTGCGAACAGAACTTCTCTGCTGGCGTCAGTCTAAACCGCGACACTTTTTAACACGCACTGTTGAGTTTCGTTGTGCGCGCGCATCCCAGCGGGCAAGAGAAAATGAGGTGGTGAAGAGAAAGTGGTGGGCTTTTTTCTTGTCTCTAAATCTAGCTAATGTCAAACACATTCCTTGTGAAAAAAGAGGGGGGTGGGGGTAGGGGCGTCTGAGATGGAAGGATAGGGCAATGGAGAATGGTGTAGCTTATACTCTTCTCCCGTTAATCTTTTGAACAAGACTGATCAAAATGCCTATAAGATACTATACTGAAGTAAATATTTTTTTCCAACATAAGCTGGAGAGAAAAGAGGCTACTGTAATTCCTGAAAGCATCCATATGAATTAGCTAAAGCACTTTGCTACCGTCAATGTTCAGAAAGAAAAGAAGAGCACATATACTCCACACCTCTCAAACAGAACTTCCATCAGCTGGAAAAAAACTTTTTTCCTGAACAAAATACACAAGCCCATGCATGCATTAGCCACACTCAATCAGATCAATTTCCGTGAAAATAATCAGGCAGAAGTATCGGCCTGAGTGCCCATAAAAGACCACTTTGACCAAAGTACCCCCTGAAAGTACTTTAGAGTAGAACGTCTTTCAAAAGGACCCGCTCCTCTCTGTGCAAAGTCATTTACATGGAACCTTCGCCCAGACGTCGTGCTTTCAAAAAGTGATCGAGAGTCGAGTGAAAGATGCAATGAGATGCAATTAAATGGCAGTTGCAACGGTTGAATCTCAATGATTTAAAGCAGCAAGTTCCATTTTCGAAGTCCTCAGTGACCCAAACGAGCACCTGTCAACTGGAAAAGTTTGGCCTTCAGTTCATCGGAACGAAGACAAAGAGAAAAAAAAAGAGAGAGACAGAGAGAGAATCATACGTTTTACACTACAATTCATCCGGATCGATCAAAATCTTTTTCTTTTTGCAACAAACGGAGTAAAAAAAAAAAAAATCCAAATTTGCCATTTTCAAAAATCAAGTTTTTTTCTGAAATGTGGATCATCAAAAGCGTATGGATCTCAGTGTAACATGCAATATCATTTCAGTGACAGAAACAGAATTCTTATAGAGATTCTTGCCTTCACTTAAATATCAAATAACGGTAAAATGATAGCAACGATGGTGGCGTCATACACTTTAAATAATCGGAACCCAGATCTCTCCCTGTCACTTTTATCGCTGTCCCGATAGTCACTCAAATCTCACTTATCAAAAGACGACCAGCAATTGAATACGTATTACATGGACACACAGACTGACTGCATGATTGAGCAGCGCCAATCTGTGGAAGCTAGCTTTCCCAAGGGAACACCTTACCGACACTCATGCATGAATAAAAAATCAACCGGAAATCAGCACACCGTTGAATACGGAGAGGAGAGGGGGGAGGGGGGGGGAGGGAGACACGAACCGGCATCGGTCGCCAGGGTTCCACACACACACAAACAAGACAGAAATTCTAGGTCTCAAGGGCGATATGGACTTTTATTGTAACAAGGAAGTTACAATTATATATAATGACTGAAGGTTCGTGTTTCATTGAACCTATTACTCTTCGGTCGGACAAATCCGTGCAAGCGGCATAGCGGTGCAAACAGCAAAATTACGGACACAACTTTTTGTTCACAGCTGAAAGCATTCAAAATGTACCATTTTCCGTTGCTGAATGAAAAAGGTTATTACATTCACACATAGCGTCTAAGATGCCAAGCTTGTGACGAATTTAGAAGATCTGACAAAGTCGCCAAGGCCTATAGAAACGTCAGAGGCTAAACGTTCCCACAAGCCGCCCTTGTGAATCCCACTTAACCTCAACTTGTTTAAAGACAATGCGGCCACAGCGCTACAAAGGAGATTACAAAGCCTCAAGACCACAGAAGTCGTCAGGATTGAAACGCCGCACTTGCAAGGTTACAGAATCCCAAAAATGTTTCAAGCACATGGCTGTCTTAGATCACACTCTGCCCTTTCTTATTTCACAACAATACGGACAGGGCGCTCCAAAGAGGCTTAGGTTCCAGACCAAAGAAGTCGTCAGGATCTAAACAAACTTGTCAGGCCACGGGTAAACTACAGGTAAACTCGGCACCTGAGGCTTACCTGTCATTGACGGCCCCCTGGTCCTTTCATCCGCCGATGACTAAATTGTAAAGGCATGTTAAGTTGCCGTCATTTCGCCCGCAGCTACCGCCGTATGGCAGGCCCAACAGTAAACGGAGGGGAGACGAGAGATTGGGGAGGAGGGGTAGGGGGGGGGGGGGCGGGGGTTGAGGGAGGAAGGGATGGGAGGGATGGAGGAAGAAAAGACGAGATTGACGGGGAATAAGGGGGGGGGGGGGTGACGAGGAGGAGGAGGACGACGAAGAGAGAGAGAGAGAGAGGGGGGTGAGAGAGAAAGAGAAGAGAGAAAGAGAAGAGAGAGAGAGAAGAGAGAGAGAGAAGAGAGAGAGAGAGAGAGAGTGAGAGAGAGAAAGAGAGAGGGAGGGGGGGGGGGGGCGGAGCGAAACATAAAGGAAACAAAGCACGATTAGTCAGAAGAGATGGCGGTGTGGCGGTTAAGCAGCCAAGAGGAAAAAGACGGGAAGCAAAGGGAAGAAAAAAGACGAAGAAGAAAGGATACACGAAAAGCGAAAAAGAGACATACAGAACGAATTAGCCAGAAGGAACAAACAAAAGAAAGGATGTTTGAACACGAGCTAGAAGAAGAGTAAAGCTTCAAAAGAGTTGGATGGTCAGGCATGCCGAAACGTCGGAGCAATGAGGACAGGGAAGGCATGACAGGGAGAGGACGAAAACCAGTGGGCGGAGAAACAGATAAAGATCCGGATGGGGTGCGGTATAATGTTGCAGAAACACGTGCAAAATTAAAATATATTAAACAGATTATAAAGAACAGCGGACAGAGAAAACAACGGAGGTTGTTGATATGCTCTCAACAAACTGTTCAATTATCCGGTTTTAAGCATCATCGGAAGATTTACCCTGAACACACAATTGACCATCCCACATTCAGTAAATGGTCCTAAACGCAAGTATGCCTGAAGACAGGTATCAAGAAAAAACAAAAACACCCACAATTTCTCAAACAACAAAACTGCTGCAATATCTCCTGTGTCAGACAACCGTATTTTGATACTTTAGGTACATTTTACATTTTATTAGCTACTTCCTTCGAACTTGTATGCAACTTGACAGGCCTCCACAAGACAGTGGTAGACTGGGGGGTGGGGGGGGGGGGGGTGGGGGGATGATCAAGGGAAGTTAGAAGGGAAATGCGGCGGAAGACGTGGATCAGAATGCTCCAGCCGCGTAAGGCACTCTCAGTAGATCCAGACAGGGGCCGGAACAAGAAGCCTGGTGGTGTCAAGTGGGGGATGCTGTGACAGTCGTTGCTGCACTGACCTTTTATTTCTGGGATATTCTGTTTCAAGATACAACCCCCCCCCCCCCTCCCCCTTCTCCCTTTACCTCAATCACGGGATTGACTAGTACACTCCTGCCGTACTAAAGCAGCAAGACCACATTGTGGAAACATCTCTCACTCTTATTCAGATCGAATTACAACGATTTTATCCAACTTCTACAGGTCATTCTTTCTATTGCTAACCATCGACCGTGTATACAAGGAACTTAGTCGATAAATATCGACAGGGGGCGGACAAATGGTTTACATGTGAAATGTGTGTATATGGGTGTGGTTCTGAAACAAACAAACCATGTGAACCCCCCCCCCCCCCAATAACAATTTATTTTAAAGTACAGACTAAATACTGAAGCTCTCTATTTCTCTTTAGTATGTTGGATTCAGGTGTACTTACTCACAGTTGCAGACAGATACAGATTCAAACACGTGTCGAGCGTAAAACAAAAAGTGAAACTAGAGAATAACATGAACCTGAAAACTTTTAAAATATTTGTACCCAGCACCAAGAGAGATTATTGTAAAAAAAAATGTAATACAAAGTGTGTGTGTTATACATAAGACAGGAGAATTTACATAGCAACAGAAAACATAATAATAATAATAATAATAATAAGAAGAAGAAGAACATTTATATAGCGCTAAATCAAAACCTTTCGTTAAAAAGGCTTGCTCTAAGCGCTTGACATCTAAACTAAAACGTCATTCACACTCTTTACAATGATGTACAAGAACTTCATGTCACACTCTTTCATTCAATATAGCACCATTCACACAGTTGTTATGCTTGTAAATCACTGAGCACCAACAGTTAAAAATCACTATCGCTCACCTCATGCAGACTGAAATGCAAACCTGCACACATACATACACACAAACAAGGGGGGAGCATCCGTGGACTGGCACTAATGATATGATCAACTGCATATGTAGCTAACTTTGCCCGTCTCACACCTTGTTTTACCTGATGGTGTGATCGTGACTGCTGTAGTGTGGGCGTGTGTGTGTTGGCGTGTGTGTGTTGGTGTGTATGTCAGTGAATGTGTGGGCGTGTGTGTGTGTGTGTGTGCGTGATTTTACCAACACTACGCTAAATTCCTTGTGCTTTAAATGTTTTTTTTAATGTCACTTGGCTCAATAAATACTGTATTCTGTATTCTGTAAAACTGAATGTGGCAGTGTTCAAAGTGATATTCAAACTTGTATACAACTATCAGTACCTATACTGTAAAACGAGAAGGCTATTGGCATGCTCGTCAATCAGTATGTGTCATTCAGTGTTTTGTGCTGTAACAATGAAATGCAATCAATGCAAGTTCTTGTAGTCTAGAAATAAATACAACAATAATTTCAATTGAAACCACAAACTAGTCAAATAAATTGTGTAAATAGTTGGACAAAGAGATGCTTATTAACCCAGGGAAATAACAGGATTTCTTAGCAAAACTTTCCCAACCCAATTACCTGATTCGGTCCGGCTTTTCTGCTTTTAACACTTACTTTCAGTTTCACTAGAATATATCACAAATACAAGAATAACAATGGAACAGGAATGAGATTTTGTTTTGTTTTTGTAAACTACATCAGGATTTAACTAGTTTGGAAGCTCTGCTTACATACAAAATACGGACAGTGACGTTCAATCGTGGTGGCTGATCAGTGCACTGACTGACCGGGACGACTGATTCGATTTGATCGCTTCACCACGCCTTTCCAACTATGTGCTCCCATACAGTTTTGGTAGATACATGCTTGTTATGCAAGTATGTTATTAGTATTACCAATATGAATCTTATTTTCCTTTCGATGGTCAGTTTTAATCACCTCTGTAACGGCAGTCACCTCTGCGAATGCTGTCGAAGAATCTAACCGAAAGTAAACATTCTGGGAATCTACGCGCATCGGCCTTGACGCAAGTTCAATGCTGAGCCAATGAGCGCGCCGCGGCGAAGTTGGCCGCTGTAAAGTCTCGCAGCGCTGGCTGGCTGAGCGAGTTGCGTGTCCATCCAAATTAGGTCCAAGCCGCACCGTAGGTGCTTGAATTTGGTATTTTGATTTTACATAACAATAAACCTTTCTTGGGGTTTATGGTCATGGCAACAGCCATAATTAAATTATATCATGTATAATATTACATTTCAGCATATTTGAATTACATGTCATCATACCAAACTGTCATACATTTTTATTCCCACATCATTCTGATTGATCACAACCAAACCTACTATCAGTGGACACATCCAAATGTAAGCGCCTGTTCTTGACAACTTTTAATCGATCTAAAAATAGCAACTTGCTGGGTCTTTTGCCGCCAACAGACACTGTTTGGCCTGTAGGTAAAATGTACAATGTATTTTCTGATTTGTGCACAAAAGCTTTTTTTCTTTTTTTCTTTTTTTTAACATAACAATGTTTAATGTCACTGTATGTTTAAAAGACCATGGTCATATTTGTAAAAAAAACTGTTAAATTACAAAATAAATAACATTTTGGTTCATGATTTTTCCTACACCTGTGCTGAAGATAAGAAATAAAAATGTCGGTATATAAGTCACTCAAATACAGCAAGCTATGAATGGCTCTGTTTGAGTTTGTTGCAGTTGACCCTGCACAATAATATGCGACGAATCATGTTTTTGTTGAACAATTTTGACGTCACCCCTCCCATAGGGTGACGTATTTCACAACTTCCTGTGTTACACAAACTCTGTGATGACCAATTTTGACGTCACCCCTCCCATAGGGTGACGCATTTCACAACTTTCTACAGATGAACAATGTTGCCTCCACCCCTCCCATAGGGTGACGGATGTCACAACTTCCTGTGTACACAAACTGATGACGTATTTCACAACAAAATGGCGCTGCCCATGGTCAACCTCTAAACTATCCGTATAGAATGGGGGCGTCCTCGCCCCCATAACAATCATCGAGATGATTCAAGTGACGCCATCGTATGACAGACAGAATGACAAATGAGACTGACAGACAGACGGCCAGACAGCGGAGGGATCTTAGCTTTCGAAAAAATAAAGAGAAAAGGCAACTAGCAAAACCTTGTGTTGGCA
>NC_090261.1:5636483-5683983 GCF_037325665.1 Littorina saxatilis | reverse complement strand
CACAGATATTCTACTTCATGGAAACCCCTCCTTGCAAACAAAAATTAACAAAAAAATCTTTTTAACAGTGCAGGAATTTATTGGACAGTCCGGCCGTTTCGAACAGATAAACATGTAAAGTGAAAACAAAATCGATACGTCTACTCGTCTCTCTCTCTCTCTCTCTCTCTTTCTCTCTCTCTCTCTCTCTCTCTCTCTCTCTCTCTCTCTCTCTTTCTCTCTCTCTCTCTCTCTCTCTCTCTCTCTCTCTCTCTCTCTCTCTCTCTCTCTCCCCCTCTCTCTCTCTCACTCTCCCCCTCTCTCTCACTTTCCCCCTCCCTCCCTCCCTCTCTCCCTCCCTATCTCTTACTCGCTAACACCATCAATATTATATATGTATTCTAAAACTGATTTTTGTTTTGATGTACAATTTTCATTCAATTTTCTTTTCATGTTTACTTGCTTTTCATTTAAACTGTACCCTCCCCAATCACATAATTCACCTCCCCCTCCTTCCTTCCTTTACTGTCTTTCTTTATCCTCATTATGCAACGTTCATTACGTTATTAATAGATTTGGTTTATTGAGACAGATTTTTCAGCCGTTACCGCCTTATGTTGTACTGTCATGCAGGAACACCACACTATAAGCTTCTAGCTTGTTGCTGTTTCTGTGAACTTTGTATACATGTCATGATTGTAACCTTTGTTAAAATAAACTTATGTTTAAACCAAGAGTTCAGTAACAAGACTTAAAGTCGCAAGAACAACGTCAAGAGACAAACAAATAGACCGAGAAAAGTGCAGATAGACAGGCCACAGGCAATACAGTACACTTTCAAATCCTACAAGAACAAAAAAACAAAACAAATAGCGAAGCAAATACTTAAAAGTAGCGAACTGTATTAACAAGAACGAAAAACAAACAAACAAACAAATAGCGAAGCAACTACTTAAAAGTAGCGAACTGTATTAACAAGATCGAAAAACAAACAAACAAACAAATAGCGAAGCAACTACCTAAAAGTAGCGAACTGTATTAACAAGAACGAAAAACAAACAAACAAACAAATAGCGAAGCAACCACTTAAAAGTAGCGAACTGTATTAACAAGAACGAAAAACAAACAAACAAACAAATAGCGAAGCAACCACTTAAAAGTAGCGAACTGTATTAACAAGAACGAAAAAACAAACAAACAAACAAACAAATAGCGAAGCAACTACTTAAAAGTAGCGAACTGTATTAACAAGAACGAAAAAACAAACAAACAAACAAATAGCGAAGCAACCACTTAAAAGTAGCGTACTGTACTAAAAAGAACGAAATGCAGTGTATTAATACTATTATACCTATATTAAATGATTAGCAGATACCATGGGAAAACACTTGTAGATTTCGGCACCAAATCAAAGAGTCCGCAACAACACATAATTTAATGAAATGAATAATAATTTGCGAAGGGAAATAATGTCAATATACACCCATGCCGAATCAACCCTCTTAATACACTTGTTGTCATCCCCTGCTCTCTGCCCCCCTCCCCTTCCGCCCCCCCGCCCCCCCTCTTCTCAATCCCAAATCAATTATTATCAGAGTTCCAGACACTGCACAGAAAACGTCCGATGACGTGGCTTATACAAAAAGTGACAAAAAACTAAAATACAAAAAACCTTCTCACATACAAAAACGATAATGACTTTCTTTGTCTTGCTATCTCTCAAACTAGCCAATCAAAAAGAGCCGAGGGGGAGGCGGAAGGAAAAAGAGGAAGGGAAAAAAAAGTGCAATGCGTGGATCAATTTGAGTGTTGCAAGAGGTAAGGTGATTATATCCACCTCCCGTCTCTGTGAGCATCGACCCGAGAAGAACCAGAGAGAGCGCAAGAGGAGAGCCGCGGTAAGGTGGTGGTGGTTGTAGTGGTGGTGATGGAGGTGGTGAGTGTTTTGGTGACTCATCGCTAAGTGCCAGTGCATGCAATGCGGCTGTCGTGGTTGTCGCTCCGACCCGTGCTGATGCTGCACTTTACGACTGCAGCCAGAAAAACTCTCGGCTCCTGACAATAATCCTTAAAGATACACTGACCCACTTCTCCAGACAGGGTTTTACAGCCAGAACAAGAGGCGAAGCCTTCAAGGCTCCCGTAAGAAATCGACAAACGGTAACACAAACTCATTCACTCCATACACACACACACACACAGTAAGCATGGGGGACACGGTGCAAGAGTGGGAGACACTAGATCTAGATCTGTCTCTGTAGCCTACTTACGGGGACACGCCTGCCGAGATCGACACTGCGCTAGCGGCTTTCGACAGCGCTTCCTCGCGCACACACTGGAAACACGCTGTGCAGATCAACCTGTAGGAAATCTCCTTTGGTATCTTCTTTATTTATTTTTCTGGAGCTACGAAACCGAACAATGAGAAATCGTCTTCCCCGAATCGGCGAACTGCAGCTCGGTGAGTTGAACTGTATCGATACCACAATCCTTCACGCGATCTGACCTAACCTTGACCCCTGACCTGGTCTACATACCACACACGACACAAACCAGTCACCTGTTTTTACCCCCCCAAAAAACCCCACCACCCATTTTCTTTGGATACACACTTTAACTGCATACGTGCCGACGAAATGTTGATCATTGCTTCAATACTTTGAAGCTGTTGCTTGGATACTAACCAGGTAAAATGAGTATTTCGGTGTTTAGTCAAATGTTAAAGTTTCTACCACAGACATACACACGCACCCACGCACAGACAGACAAAGTTACGATCGCATAGGCTACACTTACGTGAGCCAAAAACGCTCGGCTCCTGACAATAATCCTTAAAGATACACTGACCCACTTCTCCAGACAGGGTTTTACAGCCAGAAAAACGCTCGGCTCCTGACAATAATCCTTAAAGATACACTGACTTTCTTTCTTTCTTTCTTTCTTTATTTGGTGTTTAACGTCGTTTTCAACCATTCAAGGTTATATCGCGACGGAGGGAAGGGGGGAGATGGGATATACACTGACCCACTTCTCCAGACAGGGTTTTACAGCCAGAAAAACGCTCGGCTCCTGACAATAATCCTTAAAGATACACTGACCCACTTCTCCAGACAGGATTTCAAAACCAGAACAACTCTCGGCTCCTGACCTTAAAGATACACTGACATACTTCTCCAGACAGGATATCACAGCCAGAAAAACACTTGGCATCTGACATAATCCGTAAAGATACACTGACCCACTTCTCCGGACAGCCTGATTACATCTGCAAACATCGCTGATTATTTTGTCTTCTGCTTTATTTGACCTCTTCTGTTTTCTACATTGCTGTCACAAGGAACGGCAGAGTTTCTACTAGTTAACTCAGATGTCAACAAACAGGTAGGAACAGAGGTATTTACAAAAAATACCCGAAGGTTTAAAGCTTGAAATCAAAGTTCAGACCTCTCTCTCTCTTGACGACAAACGTTACGTTGACTAAGGTTAACAAGCGACAATAGAGCCAAGAGACACAAGTCAAGACGTACAGATGAACGGCTGACTAACGGATCTGAAGCATGAAAATAAAGTAGCATACAGTTAAAAAATAAAAATAAAAGTACACTACTCGGCTTCTGGCCATTTCAACCAATGGAACTCTAACAAGAAGTGTCATTGTCATTGACTCGTCATTGACTCGTCACAACTGACAGAGATCTTTTGACGCGTCACTTTTTGTCGCTCGAACGGTAAATCCACCGCTTCCTTTATTGTACACATACGTTGGTAGCGAAACAGTACTGTCGTTTCATAGTTACAGCTAAAAGCGATTCGGAAAACGGTGATGACTCTTGTATTCAACCAGGTCAACGTCAATTCAAGGACAAACACATTGCATTAGCTGGGGGTATGCACGAGATACAACACAATTACAGTAAAACAGACACAAGTCAGACAAGGAAGGACACGCCGGGCAAACAAGGGAGAACTTGACGACACCCAGCAGGACGTTGACCGTGAACTGATGGTAGCCCCAGATGTCCCGCCCAATCTCCCTGCACCTTGACCCACTTAATGCATTTATGCAAGCCAGCGACACCAGCCGGCCGCCCGTATCTGCATGCACCTTGCCCTCCCCACAAAGCATTTATCCAACTCGGAAACACACCGGCGAACCGATGTATGGCCTTGATGGCCCTATTCTACCCCCCTCTTCCTTTTCCCCGAAGACAGGCGGCGGCTGGCACCGGGGGGAGACGGGTGCCGTAGAACAAGGGTATCTGCCTGTGCTGATCTGTTTACCACGGGGCCGCTAGAGTGTCCCTGCTAGCTCGACTGCTGCGCCTCGTGAGAGCGCCTGCACAGTATGACTCATCACATCATTTCGGAGGTGGTTGTATCATTGACGCTCCATCACTTCTGATATATATATACATACATTTTTTCTGACTTTTTTCTCTCTTTTTTTCTTCCTCTTTCCTCGATACAATCGCTGTTGCGGCTATAAACTGTGCTAGTCCCATGAACCGGAAAACTTGCGGCCGTTAAAAAAGTTCTGCAACTGATAGCGTGATTCTGAAGACATGCGAACGTCCAGGAAAAGTTCCGCGACCCAATAGGCAATCTTCGGATCTCTTCAGTTCAGCACTACATTCTACTGTTTTGTCCCTCTCCTAAAGAAAAACATTACAGGATACCATTGCGCTTTACTTGACACATATACATGACAATAGAATACACCGCATACGCGTGATAATATGCAAATTGATAGAACTTTCCTTGGCTGTAGCTTTCTAGCGTCGATCATAGTCTCGATTCCTACGTGTGCGGGACGTTGTCAAAAGAAACCTAAATGGTCAAGTTCTGCTGGCATTTGAAATCAAAGCGTTGTGTAACACTTGCCAACAGCCCAAGCCCGACACAACCAAATTCGAATAACTTTTCCGGCGATGAAAAACACGTACACGATGGTATATCTCTTAAAATGTAAAACAAAAGCCCTTCGTGGACTCCATGACACGAAAACAAGATATTTCTACTTCGATACGAACTCCCGAAGATCCGTTGACTTTCACAGAATGAATGGCCTGCCCTTCCCAGCAAGCGTGTCGCTGCCCTGGCATTGTGTGTGTGTCAGTGTGTGCAGGGTGGGGATACAAGGGAATACTACTACTCAGGATTGCTTTAATCGAGTGAAATCTGTCGTTCAACATGAATGAATAAAAAACAAACAAGAAAGGTAAGTTGTTGGAACGTTGTTATTGACAACACTACGTTACAATCACAAATATATTGACCCAATGGTCTTTTAAAGGCACAGTAAGCCTCCCGTAAACCATAACAGATACTGTCGGGCTTTTACACACAGTACAAACACCATTTCATTTAAACACTCACCGCTTGAGAACATTCTAGGTGCCCTCCGTAAAGAGCGAGCAATTTTCAAAGAATTTATTTTTGCGTGGTTTATTTTACCTCTGAGCCATCGTGAACCCGTGTAATCCAGTTTCCCTTTTTCCACAATTTAGCCGCCAGTTTGTCATTTCAATGCAAATCTCTGTAAGCTTATCTGCAATAGCACGTTATTGTGTACCTTTGAATCTGAAATGCAACATTGAAACGGCTGCAAACTAGAGCAGTGGCGATTAACTGGAACTGGCACCAGGCAGCGTCGTCTGCTACGAGAACCACGACCTTGCGTGACCCTGCTTCCGGGCTATCTTTTTTTAAACTTTCAAAACTTCGTATTGTTCTGATCTTGTCTTGATGAAAAAAGATTTCTTTTATGATTTAAGAATGTTTGTGTAACAAGCTGTCAATTTATCATTTAGATTTCAAAAGTTAGGTCAGAAGCGCAAAAAAGCACCGTCCGATTGTCTGACAGACAATCCGCAAAATTAATTCTTTGAAAATTGCTAGCTCTTTACGTAGGGCACCTAGGGTGTTCCCGTTCGGTGAGCGTTCAAATGGAAAGGTGTTTGTACTGTGTGTAAAAGGCTGACAGTATCTGTGATGGTTTACGGGAGGCTTACTGTGCCTTTAAGTGAACAGACAAACAATTAGTATTTTTTTTAAATAATTTTTAATTTTTGTTATAATGAATTTTGGAACGTTGGCAGTCTCCGAGTTGTTTTTTTTAATGTTGTCGTTCAACGTGCTTTTCAAAACTAACAATATTTTTTTCCAGCGTGACGGTGTAGCCTCCTTTACTTGTAATTACCGACACGCAAGATGGGACAGAGCGCCAACCCGCAGCAATGTTTACGTCACAATGCATTGTTTTAATCACACAGGACAAAAAGTAGAAACATTACCAAATCACTCATCTCCCAAACAGAATCCCTGCAGGCTGCGAAAAATTGCGAGTTATACCATAATATTTTCATTTCGATACCAGAGCAGGGAAAAAAATGAAAATAGAAAACACCAAAAGGAACTCGGGCAAACTTCGCCAAGACAAATCGGGCTTCTCACAAGTGACATGCTCTGCAAATCTGATGCATTCGGGTTCATTTGCCATTCTAAATACGGATGAGCTCTGAAAAGAACATGAAAGATGAAGATGATATGAATAAAAAGGGTGATGGGGTGTTAGCAAAGCAAAATGCCATCCACTACCTGATTCCACTGGATGTTGGTGGTGTTAACAGTGTGTATCCGACTCCAAACAGACAAGGAGAGTGTGAATACTAACAGCTGACTGGTGGTGCCATGTATACCATGGTGTTGTTCTGGCCCCGCATCTGTCACCAACTTGTTTTCATTTGTCTTTTCCTCTCCTCCTTTTCTCCCCCTGTTTTTCTCCTCTTGTCAGTTTTACCACGAACGCATGAATCTCTTATTCCCCCACATTTAGTTTTCTCACTCTTTACGTTTGCCTTGGCAGGCGCGACTGTTTATGAAGCGCCCCACCTGCTATAGTGTTGCGAGCTTTTTTCGTCAAATAAAGGTTAAAGAGAAAAAGGACCGTCAGAAGAATCAGATATACAGGCTGTATTTGTGTGCTGTGGCCTTATCAGCTGTAGCAGGCAAGGTGGAAAACAGCTGGCGCATGTTTCTACTAGGGGTGGGTAGACTAATAACTATCATGCAATAAACTCGTTACTTACATTCCTTAAAGGGGCTGTTCCGGCCTTTGTTAAACAAATAAAGCCGAGTTTCAGCCTCATCACCACTATAATAGGCACCAAAATACAAATCAAATTGAAGAACTAAATAATACTTATAGTCAAGATAATGTTTACGCTAACATGCAGTGATTCAAACGTTATACTAAGTAATGCTATATACACGGGCTGGGGAAAAATCGTTCCAGTCAAAACAGATTGGTTCTTTTCGACATTTATATGGACATTTTACTCTCTGTACGTCGCCGTACATTCTTATGTCGGCATGGGTGTCTTTTCCTTTAAAAATGTTGGAGGAGGAGGGAGGGATTTAAACTACTTGATTCTAAAATTGGAACTAATTGTTTCTAATGTCATAATTTAAAGTTTAACTTGCCTAGAAAAGTAAACAATCAGCGCTTAAAAAAGGTTGTTTTCTCCGCTAAATCTGTGCATTTCAAAATCAACGGTAATACGATCGGGAATGTGTGCTCTTTGGGTGATCAGGAAGGAGTCCTTACGTTTTCGTACTGATGACAAAACGAGAATTCGTACAGCTCAAAACAGAATTATTTTATTTCTCGGAAGTAAATGCAGCTCTATTCCAATTACTGTGTCAAAAGATTTAAAATTAATCAACAGTAAAAACCCTCTGGTACTGTTTTTTAGGCTGTAAGAATGAAGTCGCATCCCTATACCCTGAACAATAATTTTGGACAGTTTTCCACGGAAACGACATATAAACTGACAAAAAAGGTTTTCAAACTAAAAGCATTACTCTTTCTTCACTTAACATTGCAAGATTTCCTTATCAACTATATTCTGTAAGTTTTAGGAATAAAATCAAAACTTCTGTTTTTCAACCACGGCTTATTTCGCCTTGCAAATTAACCTTACAGTTCAGCTCAGTGTATGAGAGAATAAGTGAAACGCCGACACTGACTGGTGCTCGCTACCAACTCGCCGAAAATGCCCGGTGCCCATCGAGAAAAATCTGCTAAAAATTGGAAATTAAATCAACAACCGGTCATACCGAAGAAACACTTGTTTTTGTGTTTGTTTTGTCTGACTTCTTCATCTTCTTCTACGTTCCCGGCCATACATCTAGATGTCCAGTGTTTTGTCTGACAAATTTAAATATTTTCGGCACTAACGTAATCGTATCGTTGTGATTTAGGCTTTATTTGACTACCTGCATGGCTTGACACAATCACCGGCTCCTATGTTAGCTAGGATACATCCTTGAAATAAAATATCTTTCTGGACAATTGCTATAGCACGATCAGTGTATACATAACTTTTACCACAGCACTCGCTTTCAGGAACCGCCTATGCAATTAACAGCACTGAATTTAAGCTCACATTATTTTGAAAAAAACCCGATAACGTCAACTGTCCCTTACACTCATGTTTTTTTCTCACGTCACTAACATATATCTAATACACTATAGCAAAGGGTAACATATATCTAATACACTATAGCAAAGGGTAACATATATCTAATACACTATAGCAAAGGGACGTGAACGGGATGATGATACAGGTAAGAGAAAAAGACGTTTGTGATTTTTAAAATTATGCATATACATATTTTTACTTGTGCTCTCAAAATACTTGACTAGGCTTTTAACATTCCTTTTCTTTGATCAAGACTGAGAATATTCGATGTAAAAACTGGTTATGTGAATATTGCAATCATCATAACAAGTATAGAAGAGAACTATACATATAATCATATGATCAGTATACGTCTTAAAAGTATCCACATTTCAACCCGTATCCCGAGTAAGACATGAGAAACAAACTGCACGTGCGTGCATGTATAAACGTGTCAGCAGTTAAAAGCCATGAAACACAGTCTGTTGCCTTTGGCCAAATAGCTGTCGTAACCAGGCTATTTATAGCAACATGACACTGTTATCACTTGGGAGTATTTTGTTTCGAATGTGACTTTTTGTTCTGAAGTAAGCAGGCAGACAGACAGACAGACAGACAGACAGACAGAGAGAGAGAGAGAGAGAGAGAGAGAGAGAGAGAGAGAGAGAGAGAGACAGAGAGAGAGAGAGAGACAGACAGAGAGAGAGAGAGAGAGACACAGACAGAGAGAGAGAGAGAGACACACACACACACACACACACACACACACACACACACAGAAAGATAGACAAACAGACAGGGGGGGGGGGGGGGGGGGGGGGTTGTGAACAAGATTTGTCTTCTTTAAGTAACGCGCGGAAACTCCATGCAAAGTTTGAAAAAATATTCTTCTGAAGCCTCGAATGTTCCCAGTTTGTTATGTGATCATTGTTTTTCAGCACTAATGAGGCAAGATCATGTGCATAACTTTCACTACAACTCAGAGTCTCCCGGTGAAATACATCACCGTTATGATGGCTTGAGTTGTTAAAACTGTACAAGACAGGAACGAATTGCACTTTGATGTCAGTAATTAAAGCTATAGTCACGGGTTCAGTCCGCATCTTTAAACATCTTGTGACATATTGCAGACATTTGGTTCAAAACAGCACATCAATAAAAAATAAAACAAGAAGAGCAAACGCTCGATCGAGTCACTTTCGCAGTTCTGAATATTATATGAGGCATCAGATGGACAGGAAGAAATTGCTATTCACAACACAATGCATACCTGAAGCATACCTGTGACCTTGAAAAAGGTCAAAGGTCACCAAAGCAGACGTCAAAGTGTAGAGGTCACTGGGAGTCACGTTCACATAAAATTTGAGCCCGGTCACTTTTATAGTTTCCGAGAAAAGCCCAACGTTAAGTTGTGTGTTGCCGAACAGAAAAGGCTAGTTATCTCCCTTGTTTTTCTGATAACGTTCGTAAAAGGCTACAGATGTAAATACTTTGATGTAAAGAATAATCCTACAAAGTTTCAATCACATCCGATGAACTTTGTCAAAGATATAAAATGTCTAATTTTTCCTTTGACGCTGACCTGTGACCTTGAAAAAGGTCAAAGGTCAACGAAACCATCGTTAAAGTGTAGAGGTCATTGGAGGTCACGACTAAACAAAATATGAGCCCGATCGCTTTGATAGTTTCCGAGAAAAGTCCAACGTTAAGGTGGTGTCTACGGACGGCCGGCCGACGGCCGGCCGGCCGGCCGGACAGACTAACACTGACCGATTACATAGAGTCACATTTTCTCAAGTGACTCAAAAAACTGTGCTTCCTGATCAACGAACAGTTTGAAACGTGTGCAAATACGTTTTGGTTGCATCAAAGTCTTGAATAAACACTTGACTAAATCTTCTTCTTCTTCTGCGTTCGTGGGCTGAAACTCCCACGTACACTCGTGTTTTTTGCACGAGTGGAATTTTACGTGTATGACCGTTTTTTACCACGCCATTTAGGCAGCCATACGCCGTTTTCGGAGGAAGCATGCTGGGTATTTTCGTGTTTCTATAATCCACCGAACTCTGACATGGATTACAGGATCTTTTTCGTGCGCACTTGGTCTTGTGCTTGCGTGTACACACGGGGATGTTCGGACACCGAGGAGAGTCTGCACACAAAGTTGACTCTGAGAAATAAATCTCTCGCCGAACGTAGGGACGAACTCACGCTGACAGCGGCCGACTGGATACAAATCCAGCGCGCTACCGACTGAGCTACATCCCCGCCCACTTGACTAAATGAATTTATATGCAGATCACACGCCCCATAAAGAAGTAAATCCCCGAACAAAACTAAACGCACAAAGAAAAAAATAATTATCTAAATAGAACTTCTAAAGGGTGTCCGTCTTTATACCGTACACATGCGCTGATGACTCGACACATTATTGAGAATATGTTGGTTGGTTTCCTTGTCTTTCCTTCTATTTTCTATATGTACTTTACTCTCAAAATAAATGGTTTGCTAAGCTTGTTGCTCCGTTTCTTACGACTTATATTTTCATTAAACATTTCATTGCAATTGTCTTGTAGTATTGGGAGGGGGAGGGAGGCCATTTGCAGCAGTATAATGAGTGTCACAAATAGTTCTTACTATAAATTCCTGTCATAATCAGCACTACTTAAAACAAAAAACAACTGAGAAATAACGAAAAAAAAAGCATTAATTAGCAAAAGGCAATCGTAAACCGAGTTTTTTCTGGAATATAAAATGTATATACACATAATCATCTTAAACCCGTTTTACTAACTGTAATTTTTTTTTTAATCCCACAACGTGAGTTACACCAGTTTGGTCTGTCGTACCGAAAAACCGCGGTAACTCGCACGGATACTAACGCAAAATATTGACTGATTGATTGATTGATTGATTGCTTGATTGATTGACCGACTGATTGATTGATTGATTGATTGACTGATTTAATGATTGATTCATTCGTCCATTCATTCTTTTTTCATTTTTTTTCAACGAAGCTGCGAACGCCTTTGGTCTTCAACAACGTGGCTCCTACTTACAAACGGTCACTTATCAGACCAGAACGTAATTCTACCTTTTTATATTTTGTCAGTAAATTTCATGTCTGCTCCATTATCTACAAACACGCACACACAGATTCCAATTACACTGTGTACACTTCAAAAGTCTGGAGGCATACTGCTTATCACAATGAATGTCAACAGAAAATTGCTAATTTCCTTGTTTGTTTTATCGACGGCAGAAGGTCAACCAACTCTCCACCTCTCTGTTACCTATTCAACACCTGAGAGAAAATCCCTGGCTGTAATAAGTCACGGCAACCCTCAGGCAAACATACGACTTACGAGCGCAAAGATAATAATCTCAACCGGAAACGATTTCCGGTTTGGAAATTTATGGGCAACCACGACGTGGAACGTATAAACAGTGAGTGTGACCTACTGAAAGAGAACAGTATACACCATCTGAAACGGCGTGGCTGAGATCGCAGCTTAAAACATGATGTCCTAGCTTTTCATTTTAGTCAGAGAAAAGCTAAGCGGTTCAGTGGAAAACCGGCTGCCATGCATTTTGCACTTTCGGCGGCTTCACTGAGTTATTGTGCTTGGTGACACGAAGAACTGGAGCTCAACGAAAAACGTTTTTGTTCGCAAGCATTTTTGTAATAACATGATGATTCTAACACAGAATTGTTTTGAATTAAAGTATGGTTTGGCTAATTTTCTGTTCATATATATGAATTTACAGTAATTGAAACCACTCAGTGGTTATGCACGCGACGACGGAGCAACAACAATAACGACATACAGTGTCACGTTGTGAACGTTATGTGAACATAAAAACCTATAAGGGGCAGGAAATATTTACTCTCTTTTTCCCCGTGTCCCCTTACCCCCCTGACATGAAAGGTGACGGTGAGTGTTCGCAGGGAGCCCTCCTGATCAAGCCGTGACAGGCCACAGACACCGACCACGTCCGCCTGGCGGAGCCACGGCTTGAGAAGGGGGAGGAGCTTGCTTCCATTGCTTCTAGCCAGCCTATTGGTCGTCAGTAAGAATGATGGCTCATTTGCATAGCCTGTCGATCAATGGTCAAGCCGGGGCTGGACAATGCGGCGAGACTGGACACCGCACCCTTTGATGAGAGAAGCCGGCGGCCAGAGGTTTGTACAGGCTGTGACGTCCAGAATTCTAGCTGGCTTGACTCACCGCGCCGTGTCTGAAGCGCGAGTCACCGTTACTACCGGTCAGTCTCATCTTTACAGGTAATGGTGAAGGGAGCAGAAGAAAGGTCGGATGAGGGGGGGAGGGGGGCATGAGCGCGGATCGGGGGTTGTACCTGGTTGTACTGACTGATATAGAGAGAGAAACGAGGGTTCGGGAGAGGGGGGGGGGGGGGAGGGTCGGAAGCGGGGGCAGATAAAGAGAGAGAGAAAGAGGGGGGATGGGGGGGGGGGGGGGCGGTAGTTTTCTGTTAGTGGTCATTTAGCTCCCACGTTTTTTTTGGTTTTTTTAGCGTATAACCCAGATCATGTCCTTAAAAGGCTAAACATACATGCCTGTAGGACATTAATATATTTATTAAAAAAAAGCTCCCATGGGGCGGGGATGTAGCTCAGTCGGTAGCGCGCTGGATTTGTATCCAGTTGGCCGCTGTCAGCGTGAGTTCGTCCCCACGTTCGGCGGGAGATTTATTTCTCAGAGTCAACTTTGTGTGCAGACTCTCGGCCTCTTGTGTACACGCAAGCACAAGACCAAGTACGCACGAAAAAGATCCTGTAATCCATGTCAGAGTTCGGTGGGTCATAGAAACACGAAAATACCCAGCATGCTTCCTCCGAAACGGCGTATGGCTGCCTAAATGGCGGGGTAAAAAACGGTCATACACGTAAAATTCCACTCGTGCAAAAAACACGAGTGTAGGCCTACGTGGGAGTTTCAGCCCACGAACGCAGAAGAAGAAGAAGATTTAGCTCCCACAGGGACCTATGTCTATGGCTCCCATAATGAAAAGAGGAAGAGAAAAGCAGCGGAAAGTTTAAGGTGTTGGGGAAGGGGGTGATGGTTTAAAGAAATGGTGAGAATACCTGATATACCTACGTTGCCTGGACTCATTCCGCTTAGGTTAGCAAGTACATGCCCAAGCAAATGTAGGAGGGGGGGGGGGGGGTACACGGAGAAGAGGGTGTGCATAGGGGGTATTAGAGAAAGAGTGATAATGTCTGGGCCCAAGCTGGCTAGCTTATGGTCATTTCGCTCACGTTAGCAAGGCTGGACATGCTAATAACACCTGGACTGATTTACGAGCGCAACGGAGCGGGCTAATTTTCACTGGACTGACCATAACGTCGTGTTTTCCCTCTCCAGTGACGGCCATATTGTCGAGGGCTTTTGTTCTCGATCACAGGTGGCAGCGACACAGTCATATTGTCCGAGTGACCTGACCCGCGGACATTTGACCGTTCCCACATTCGCGACACTAACTTGCGCTCCAGTCCACTCTGTAATGATGATCGCGGCCGACAAGCTTTCCATAGTCCCAACACTGATTATCTTCCGCTCTGGCTGTTAACATGTCCGGCGGAGTTTTGATACACACACGTTAAACGTGATAACAGTTAAACGGCTACGCAGCCCTGTCAACAGCGCAACAGAGAAGATGGCATTTAAATCCTTTATTGCCTCCCTTTGTGGTTTATGACTTCATTATCATAATAACTACCTTTGGTCTACCACCTGTTCGTTGCACGCTCAGACAGCGGGATACATAAAATACGCATGACCTGCAGGTGCGTCAATACTTGGAGCAAAAACAAAACCAATAAAAGTTCACCTCGCTCTTCTTGGCTGTGAAGACATCTTTCTTTCTTTCTTCTTTATTTGGTGTTAAACGTCGTTTTCAACCATTCAAGGTTATAGCTGTGAAGACATGCACATGAGATACTATTTCAATCAATCAATATGAGGCTTATATCGCGCGTATTCCGTGGGTACAGTTCTAAGCGCAGGGATTTATTTATTTTTTTAATTTTTATTTTATGCAATTTATATCGCGCACATATTCAAGGCGCAGGGATTTATTTATGCCCTTATATCAATAAATCAGAATGGTGGAAGCGCTTCATTTCTTTGTTTGTTTGTTTCTATGTTTTTACATTTAGTCAAGTCATAGACGGTGTTCATCTTTGTTTTTATATATCGCTTCACGCGACTTGTCGTCGTTGTTGTTGTTGTTGTTGTTGTTGTTGTTGTTGTTGTTGCTTCGTTGTTGTTGTTGTTGTTGTGATTATTTCCTTTTTTCGGGGGATAGGTGCATGATTAGAATGAGTGGGGTGGTTTACATGGTTGGTCAATGCCTCATATTCAAAGGTACCAAGATGACTCATATAGTTGGCAACGTCATCCCTGGCAGGTCTTTGAAGGTATTCTTTGTACATTTTACAGTAAACTTCGGAACCAATGTTTTGTTGTGACTGTGATAGTTCGAGTGTTCATCAAAAAACAAAAAAGTAAATAAAATATGGTTAAAAATGTGTTTTCAAAAAAGAACTGCGAAGGGCAAAATATATTGAGTCACAAATAAGGCACAACCAAATGTAAAAATGATCTCAAGAGTAAACATATCTGCAAACAAACAAATAATGAAAGAAAAATCTTCTACGCGCCAGTATTATTGCAAAACAACAAACACTTTATAGCTATTTCTCTGACTGTTTCCTTTTGACTGCAGAATGTCGAACACTTCTTAGTATGTGATAACAGAGAAAACCAATCACACCGAATAACCCCCCCCCCCCCCCCCCCCCTCCGCAAGCTCACCATTAGATATAGGCCCTACACCGCGGTTCTTTTTGTTGTTGTTGCTTGTTCAGTTTTACTTGCTATATGCATGTCATGTAGGTTTATAGCTTCCGGTTTGACCTCCAATGGCATGGACCAAATTTGGCCAAACAAACAAATCAAAACTCAGGAAAAAGAATCCGGGAACCTAGGGTGCCGCCAGATCCCTGTTGGGTACAGGGACCAGACTGAGAGCCCCGGAAAATGGAGAATTTTTAGTATTTTTTGGTACAATTTGGAGCCACTGCATGCAATGATTCAATATTATAAGTTTTCATCTGATCTTTTCTTTTCCACAATTCGGGAACTTATCAGAAAACCTGTTTTCAAAATCTAGAATTCTTGATATGAATTTCCAACCCTGAAATTTTTCTTTACTTTTCTGAAAACCGTAACATTTTATCACCGCGGAGATTCTCCAATGTCGTTCGCAGCCGTTCGAGGAAGCATTCATCTGTCAAAAGTTCACATAGATTAGTTTTATACGATTTTCCTTGCAGCAATTTTTTTTTAATATAAATCCTGAATTCATCTTATAAAACACATCACTTTGAAAATACATATATCATATTCGTCATAAACTTAAAACTTTAGAAGAAGAAAGTTTTCGATAAAACTGTTTATAAGAAAGGCTTAAGAAAGCAACAACAGCATATGCACATTTTGGATAAAGTAGAGAGCTAGCAATTCGTTTGTGTGTGTTTGTTGTTTCTTTGTTTGGTTGCATGGTTGTTGTTGTTTTCTTTAGTTTATCAAATAACCAAAGGGAAGTAATCGCTCTTAACGCATAAAAAAAAACCAATTACGATGAATTCTGCATGAAATTATAGAATCAAGCGAATTTCACCAGTGTCTCTTTTTTTGTCATTTTATTTCTGATTCTATGTAAAACGGTTTAACTCCATTTAGGCCAAACAAAATAAAATAGGTGTGGTTACGGTAACATAGCAAAAAAAAATAGGGTAGGAAGGTAGGCAATCACTTTTTTTTTTTAAACTTTTTTTTCTAATGTGTACAAATTAAACCTACTTGACAGGGAAATAAGTGTGCGACTCGAGCGCTTTCGCTTTCATTGCGTTTTCTGCACTTTTTTTTATTTTATTTTTTTTATTTTTTTTGACAAATGTAATAAAAAGTTATAGGGTCGGCCCCTAAAAATAGGGTAGGTCGGGTTACCGTAACCACACCTATTTTTTTTTAGGCCTTAGCAAAACTTATTATATTTGCATGGGGACGTTCCACACATATATCTAAACTTGTTCGAAATTGATGTACGGTGTTATCCTCCTATTAAAAAAATGTGAAAACCTAATCCACAAAGTAAAATACACAAACTACACTGTTGCACATATTGCTGTATGAAAAGATTAAACACAAATTGGAATAGTCGTAAAACGTGGCCAAAAAATTATTGCAACAAATTTCAAACCCAAATTAAAGCATTAATCCCTGTGTCATTGGTTTAAACTGTTTTATTCAACGTTTGTGCATTATTTACAAAAAGCGCATATTGAGTAAACAACAACAAGCATAATGCTTATGGTGGTGTTTACAGTTTTCTAGAAAATTACATATAAATGGCGGCTATTGTACAGTTTAAATGAAAAGCAAGCAAACATGAAAGGAAAATTGAATGAAAATTGTACATCAAAACAAAAATCCGGTTAAGAATACATATATAATATTTATGGTGTTAGCGAGTAAGAGATAGGGAGTGTCATTCATTTCATTAAAACTTTATATGCCAGAGAAGGCCGTTCACTTAACCTTCAGGATCACCATTTGGATTAAATATTTCTTTTACAGGGATCACGTGACCGCCGCTCAAGTAAGGGTAGCGCTTTTTGACATGATACCCATAAAAATTGACGTAAAACGTTCCGTTTTTGACCGCTCTTGCGATCGACACCTGCATCAGTAGGAATAGCATAGCACGCGAAATACGCAAGGTAGCAAAACAAAACAATCTGTTCAGGGTAGATAATTGGTTTGAATTTCTTCTCGTATGTCAAAGTTGTAAAGTTTTGCCTATTGCGATTTTTTGTCGATTTTTCATTCGGCTCTTCCGTTTTTGTCTGGTCGATTTTGACGGTACCCTTACTTGAGTGGTGGTCACGTGATCCCCGTACAAGAAATATTTAACCCAGAAGGTGATCCTGAAGGTTAAGTAAACGGCCTTAACTGGCATATATACAGTTTTAATTAAATGACACAGGAATTAATGCTTTAATTTGGGTTTGAAATTTGTTGCAATCATTTTTTGGCCAACTTTATGATATGACGTGTCCTTTATTTTCAATGACAGTACGAAAGGGAAATGGGGCGAAAGGGATGGATACGAGTAACCAGATAACCATGCAACTGTCGACTTTAACAAAGAAATATCTTATGTAACTTTACTCCGGTATTTGTATTTCTCCAATGAGTTTTGCACTTTAAAATAACGATGTGACTCTCTTGGCATTTCGAACACAAACGTTTTCTTGGATTATTTGTGTCTCCTGAAATACTAGCTTAATTCTTAACATTTTTTTTTTCAAATGTAAGAGAACGCGTACAAAATCTTGGCGATATGAAACTTCTGGTGGAAATGAGAATATTACAGACTGTTTCCAGTAAGAGCACTGTTATGTAAAGGGCTGAACTAGAGGGGGGGGGGCACTTCTGATCGCCTGTATGAGCCAGCACTGAGAAGTCATTGTGTTTATGTTACAGTAAATTCACAAAACCAGCATGTGCACATTTACAAATTTACCAAAAATGTCATGTGAGCAAATGTATAAATGTACTGTTTCACTCGGGGAGTTTACACATGTCTTTACAGTTGTAGCAAATGTGTAAGTAAGTAGGAAAAGAAGGAAAGAAGAACGGGGAATGGATGGACGGTGGGGCACAAGGAAGCGAATGAGTGAGCGGATGAATAAGTACATTAATAATTACACTAGTCAAAATAAAGTGAGAAAAAATCAAACAGATTTACAACAGATATTTAACAAAAATAAACATGATCCAATTTCTCTTTGTACTGACATAACACTCGATGAGACATTACAGTTGTAATGTATAAAACTGACCTTACATGACCAACGTAACCTAAATAAACATTTAAGGCAAAACGCGGAACTTTCTTTCTAAATTATCCTACTATGCTGTTGTTTGGTGAGAACAATATACTGCACACTTTTCACTGTGATACAACAGCGTTTAATAATAAAAAGAAGAATAATAAGTTATTTTGATCCTTAAAAATACCACAAACAAATCCCAAAAATGGTCTGTAGCAGGTAAGAGATTGTTCATTGTTATGTTTCCATTATGTGGCCGCGTGCGGTTCACTAAATTTGCAATAATCACACACACACACACACACACACACACACACACACACATACACACACACACACACACACACACACACACACACACACACACACACACAATCTCTATCAAGGCAATCATCACAATCATCACAATCATCATCCTTACCCAGTTGAAATAAAAACACGTGCATCCATTGTGTCGCCACTCGACCCGGTCAACAGTGAATTTATCATTTCTGCTTGGCTGAGTCTGTAAGTGTAACACTATTCAACACACCTGACGGTTACAATGTCACGCAAAGACCTGCGGCTTTACAACCACCCCGGGCCCCCCGCCGGGCTTTTCTCTGTACCACCGTAGGGTATGAATCCAACAGCTGTTTGCCCGCAACACTGACTGCTCCCTGGGTTTTTCCAGTTGAACACAGAACACTCCCAGCTTTTTCAGAGGCGGGGCTTCACTACGAACTTGTTTTGGCCACCATATTCAACACCTCTGGAAAACTATCGGTGTCGCGAGATTTGGGTTTTCCATTTTGATCAATGCAACGTGTTTTGTTTTTGGTTGCTAAGCACTTATGGGAATACTTTTTTTTTTTTTTACACGACTTCTTTGCCCATGCCCAATGAAACTGCACTACGAACTTGTTTTGGCCGCCATATTGAACACCTCTCGAAAACTCGCCATGTCGCGAGATTTGGGTTTTCCATTTTGATCAATGCAACGTGTTTTGTTAAGGTTGCTATGCATTTATGGGTAATACTTTTCTTTGCACGACCTACTTTGACATGCCCAATGAAACTGCACACAGCTATTTGTGGTGGGCCCGTCCCCTGAGTCACGGTCAAGGACTGGTGTCTTTTTCGGGTTTTCCACTCTTCGGATCAATAGTTTTATATCAAGGTTCAGTTCCATTTGTTGCAGCTGTATAGTAACCTCGCTAGTGAAAGACGAGTACCCGGGAATTAGGTGGCGCATAAAGTGACAATGTGATTAATGCATTATACTAATGTCAATTAAAGGTACCGTCCGTCCCGCGAACACGATCTTGTTCACCACCACAGATCTATCCAGGCTTTTACGTGAAATAAGATGATCTCAATGGGAAACATACCGGGGGGCCCGTGTAGCTCAGGTGGTAGAGCACTGGACTTGTGATCGAAAGGTCGCTGGTTCGAATCCGGGCCGGGACGGACACAGGTCAACTTTATGTGCAGACCCAGAGACGGTATCCATCTCCCACCCCCGTGTCACCACAGTGGCACGTAAAAGACCTCGGTCATTCTGCCATAAGTGCAGATGGCTGATACCACCTAAACACGCATACACTTGTGTATCTCATCTAAAGTCGGGTTAAAACCCGGGAACATGCCCCTAATGGCTTTGCCGTGAGGGCGTAAAACTTGAATTTCTCTCCCCGGAAACATACCGAAAATCAACAGCCCGACTGCATTCTGAGCAGTGTGTGCATTTCTGGCTATAAATACATTCAGCAGGTTGACATAGGTGTCATTTACCAATTGAATTCAACACAGAGTTCCCACTGCACAGAAAGCAGCTAAGTGTTAATTTGACTGTGAGGCATCATTCTAAAGGATGCTCGTATCCCGTGTGAAGACCTGAACACATCTGTGGCGGGAAGCATGATCGATGTCACTTTGGCACGACCAGCACAGGCCACTGAAGCGTCTTCATGCGGTTCGTTTATTGGACAATAATATATCCGATTATACATGTATGCTAAACATGAATTCCTTACCCCAGATTTTCTTGTAAACAAAAGGCGAACAAGATTTACACTTTCGTGTTTTTTTCGTTTTTTAAACTTCTTTTTTTTTTTTAAAGAAAACAATAGCAAGCAAAGGGACGATAATTTTACAATACCTGGTAATTACAATACCCGGTAATTTAAAGAGCTGACAACCCTGCGTGTTACTTAAACAAAAAAAAGAACTTTGGCCCTAGTGTTTCCAGGGCATCGTGTTTTTTCTGCTCGTATCATTTTTGTGTTTAAGACAATGCACTTCAAACTTCAAAGCCGTCTAAAAACAAGAGGCGAAGCCTTCAAGGCTCACGTAAGAAATCGACAAACAGTAACGCAAACTCAATCACTCCGTCACACATACACACACACACACACACACACACACACACACACACACACACACACACACACACACACACACACACACACACACACACACACACACACACACACAATAAGCATAGGTGAAACTGTGCAAGAAAGCGAGACCCTGGATCTGCCAAGTAGTCTCGGCCCGCTCACAATAACAATGACCGAGACTTTCAGTAATTCCTTTGCGTGACGTCTAACCCTCTTACGTCATAATGTGACGTCTTCAAATAGTTTCTATCACACACGTCGAACACTTTTGACCGAGACTGACGTAATCCATAGACTCGGAAATGTTAAAGTTTCTATCACACACACACACACACGCACGCACAGACAGACAAAGTTTATCATCGCATAGGCTACACTTACGTGAGCCAATGAAAGGACAACACCAGCAAACACAATCAGTTGTTGTTGTTGTTGTTGTTGTTGTTGTTGTTGTTGTTGTTGTTGTTGTTGTTGTTGTTGTTGTTGTTTAAATCACTGATACGCATTTGTATCGATATCCGTGAAATAACCCTTCTCGATTTACAGAACCATTTGCAAGCACAGTCGCTGAATAATACATTTCCCATAAAAGCAGTACATGTTTACGTATTCTTTTCAATCTCTTTAAAAAAAATTACATAAAAACATTTCAAAACAGGATTAAAATAATCAGACGGAACGGTAACTTTAACAGCTGCTATAATTATAACGTCTTTCGTTGCAAAAAATATTACGTATACCTTTCCTCAGCATTTCTTGCTCAAAACCTATACAAAACAAAAACACACTTTCGCCTTCTTCTCACTCTTGTTGTTGGAAAACAAAATCTTGGTTAAGTGCTGGCAAGGGTGATCACATAAAAACACAAATCTTTTTAGATTTGTTGTTAAAAATTACAGCTTTGTATACCATGTTTATTATCTTTTACGAAGTAATTATAGTTAAATAGTCTTTTATGTTTTTTATTTGTTCGACCTTCTTAGGATTATGGAGTTTCATGCACTGCCTTTTATAGTTAACTAACATTTTTTATTTGAAATAGTCCATTGTAGTCGGTGTAGGCCTTAAGCTTATGTTAATCGTTTGTCCAGTATTTAATTTAATTCTCTATTTTTGTATGAACTCAAATGTTTAGTGTTCTTAGTATGTCTTGTTAGGCTAAGTTCTATTTAATCAGAGTATGTTTGCGTGTGCTTATACCTAGTGATATTGTAAAGCGCATAGTGCTTTTAGTTATGCGCTATAGAAAACTCCTTAATAAATAAATAAATAAATGATTGTAATGCAATCGTTATGACTCAGCGCAAATAAAAACAAAAACAAACAAAACAAAACAAGAAAGGTTAAGTTTATGGAACGCTTAGTTATACTTATAGACAAAACGAAACATTGACAAAAGCTTGGAAGTCGCGGCCTTTCACGTGGATAAACAAGTTACACAACAAAAGAGAGAACAATATTCGATGATAACTGATACTGTGCTTTATGATTCCAGTTTATTTACGGATATCACATTGGAAATCAAACTACGTTTGTTTCTTTGTTCTTGCCTCTCGCTCCCCACGTCGCCCATGCATCCTCTGACAATAACAAGTGGCTATACTTACTCTGCATATATTCGAAACATATTGACCACTCCTGTGCAGTAATTATTATGCTCTTGTATCTAGCTAACTTGCAAATAGTTTCATGATCAAGGGGAAAAGACTTTTTTCATTGCTGTAAAAAAAAATTTAAAAAAATGTTTTCTGTAAATCAAAACAATTCAAAAATCAGAGTGCACCTTCTCCGTTTATGCCTTTACATTTGTTTAGTCCCGTGTGCGGGAACGATCATGGCATGTCAGCTATCACAGACCTGTCCAGGTTTTAGTATCGAATCAGAATGAGAGCATCCTTACACTTGAATACATACCAAAAATCAAGCTGCCTTTTGTAAAATTTGTTAACTTTTTTAAATTTCTATTTTGTGTGTGGATTTGCTGAATTAATTGTGGATGTCGACATTGGTACGTGTCAGTTACAAAATCAATTCAACTAAAAAGTATAGCCAGGTCAATGACTGCTGGCATCTGTTTAAAATGAAGGATGCCCTTATTGCATGTAAAAGCCCCAACATATCTGTGGTTGCTGACGTGATGGATTACATGAAAAGGATGGTAGGCCTACATGGCTTCAGGTTTCACCAAACACTCTATTCGGTAAAACTGCAAGAACTAAAAGGAAACAATGACCGATACAGGTAAAATTACAAGAACTAACAGAAAACAATGACCGATACAGGTAAAATTACAAGAACTTACAGGAAACAATGACCGATACAGGTATAATTACAACTAACAGAAAACAATGACCGATTTCATTTGCTTTCAAGAGTACGCTCATAAGCCTAGCTTGTTGTGCTCCATGTTCCTTATTTCATGTATGCGGCAATATTCCAATGAAATTTACTGAATAAACTTGTTTCAACCAATGACCGATGCTGTGATTTATTCCAAATCTCCTGCAGCCAGGCCAAAGATCTGTTCGGAAATATACAGTGTTAAAAAACACACAACATTTTTGTTACTTTTTTTAGTGAAGGAAAGATAAAAAATAAAAAAAAAGCAAATTAAAAAACAAGTGTGACTTCCATGTTTATGAAGAGTGACAAGGACGTATTTTACCATCTCCATAAGCTGTGCAGCAGCCCCCCCCCCCCCCCCCCCCCCCCCCCCTCTCCACAATCCTTGAACAAAGCATACAAAAAACGTGTGTAGTGATTTTGCGTTTCTGACGAAGAAATATATCCTTCATCAGATACTGCATCAGTTAATTTATCATAACTTGCGCATAAATGTGTGGTCGAAAAAACCCACCTGGAGTATTCAGCAAGGAACAAGAACAGGATAAAGTGTCAAGAGTGCGCGCGGTGTGTGTGTGTGTTTGAGTGTGTATGTGTCAGTGTGTGTGTGTGTGTGTGTGTGTGTGTGTGTGTGTTTGAGTGTGTATGTGTCAGTGTGTGTGTGTGTGTGTGTGTTTGAGTGTGTATGTGTGCGTGCGTGCGTGCGTGCGTGCGTGCGTGCGTGCGTGCGTACATACGTGCGTGCACTTGCGGGCATGTTTTTTTCTCTCCAAATTGTTTCGTTGTTTGTCAAATCACTCCGCCCAGGGTCTGTTGCAGGTTTAAACACGTCTATATCAGCACCAGATGATCTGTATCACAGGGGAGGCCCCCACTGTATAGGCAAACCTGTTCTACCTTGCTCAGGATAGGAGGCACAAAAGTCCCAAAGCCCAAGCAACAAGAGGGGGTAAGTCAAACAATACGACCGCACAGCCCCAGTCAGACTGTATTCATGGCGAATTAGCGGTGAATGAGTCACAGCGCACGGGCCACCGGGAACACGTGCTAAAGTAATGTAAACATCGCGCCGTGCAGTTGCACGTGCAAGAGAGTAGCACAACAAAACGAGCAGGTAAAAAATAAGGTCAAAGCCCTGCCAACGGGCGTCATGTTTATGTGTGTGTGTTAGTGTGTGTGTGTTATTGTTAGTGTGTGTGTATGTGTGTGTGTACCACGGTTTAAATGCTCAACTGACAAGACTGAACTAGGGGGGGGGGGGGGGTGGAGCATGAGGGCAGTTGACAGGTAGGGTCAAATTAAAGACTGTGAAAACCGGGATGAGTAAAATGTCAGCTTTTTACTTGTTATACCTTGTTGCTGCTTTTGTTTTTGTCATTCGTTAGTAGTGGTGATTCATACTACAGTAGTGGTGATTCATACTACAGTTGTGGTGATTCATACTACAGTAGTGGTGATTCATACTACAGTAGTGGTGATTCATACTACAGTGGTGGTGATTCATACTATAGTAGTGGTGATTCATACTACAGTAGTGGTGAGTCATACTACAGTGGTGGTGATTCATACTACAGTAGTGGTGATTCATACTACAGTTGTGGTGATTCATACTACAGTAGTGGTGATTCATACTACAGTTGTGGTGATTCATACTACAGTAGTGGTGATTCATACTACAGACAGTAGTGGTGATTCATACTACAGTAGTGGTGATTCATACTACAGTGGTGGTGATTCATACTACAGTAGTGGTGATTCATACTACAGTAGAAAAACGAAAATCGGTTCAGCGCTGCGCGCTGAGAGCACGTGTTGAAAATGTTCATCGACCAGATTGTGTTTTGGGTCTACCTGAATATGCCCACCAAATTTGAAGCAGATCCATCGAGAACTTCGGCCGTGCATCGCGAAGTGACCGACAGACAGACAGACAGACAGACAGACACAGACAAGCCGTATATAGATATAGATATATATACTAGATGAATACCCGCTTCGCCGGGTACCAAGTAGAGCCGAATACCCGGCTTCGCCGGGGACCCGGCTTTGCCGGGTATGAAGGAAGGGAGATAAACGCGCAAAACACTGGAGAAGATAAGGAAGAGTTACTGGGAATGGATGTACAGAAAAACGAAAATCGGTTCAGCGCTGCGCGCTGAGAGCACGTGTTGAAAATGTTCATCGACCAGATTGTGTTTTGGGTCTACCTGAATATGCCCACCAAATTTGAAGCAGATCCATCGAGAAGTTTGGCCGTGCATCGCGAAGTTACCGACCGACAGACAGACAGATAGACAGACACAGACAAGCCGTATATAGATATATATATATATATATATATATACACGAGTACGTGTGCGCGTGCGCGCACTTGCGGGCGCATCGGCATCACCACATGCGTATACGACCCAGCCATGTAATGTAGCTGCTGCGAATTGATGAATCATCACAGAGGTCCGACACAGAGAGAGAGAGAGAGAGAGAGAGAGAGAGAGAGAGAGAGAGAGAGAGAGAGAGAGAGAGAGAGAGAGAGAGAGAGAGAGAGAGAGAGACTGAGAGAGAGACAAAGAGAGAGAGAGACACAGAGAGAGAGAGACAGAGAGAGAGAGAGAAAGAGAGAGAGACTGAGAGAGACTGAGAGAGACAGACTGAGAGTGAGTGAGAGAGAGGAGATGGAGGGGAGAGAGAGAGTCAGAGAGAGACTGAGGAGATGGGGGGGGGGGGGGAGGAGAGAGAGAAAATGGCGAGAGAGAGAGAGAGAGAGAGAGAGAGAGAGAGAGAGACCGAGAGAGACTGAGAGAGACAGACTGAGAGAGAGTGAGAGAGAGGAGATGGAGGGGAGAGAGAGAGAGAGTCAGAGAGAGACTGAGGAGATGGGGGGAGGAGAGAGAGAAAATGGCGAGAGAGAGAGAGAGAGAGAGAGAGAGAGAGAGAGAGAGAGAGACAGAGAGAGACTGAGAGAGACAGACTGAGAGAGAGTGAGTGAGAGAGAGGAGATGGAGGGGAGAGAGAGAGAGTCAGAGAGAGACTGAGGAGATGGGGGGGGGAGGAGAGAGAGAAAATGGCGCGAGAGAGAGAGAGAGAGACAGAGAGACAGAGAGAGAGAGAGAGAGAGAGAGAGAGACAGAGAGACAGAGAGACAGAGACAGAGAGACAGAGAGAGACAGAGAGAGACAGAGAGAGAGAGAGAGAGAGACATAGAGACAGAGAGAGAGAGAGAAAGAGAAACACACAGATAGAGAGAGACAGAGACAGAGAGAGACAGGGAGAGAGAGGGAGAGAGAGAGTGAGAGACAGAGAGAGAGAGACAGAGACAGAGACAGAGAGACAGAGAGAGAGAGAGAGAGAGAGAGAGAGAGAGAGAGAGAGAGAGAGAGAGAGAGAGAGAGAGACTGTGTGTCTACCATATAAAACGATTGCACCGTTCCTGATATGATAAGAGCAATATAATTTGCTCGCAAAGTAGTTCCCTGCATAAAAAGAATAAACAGGTTTGAATCTATGATAAAGACACTCGAAAGTAATTGAAAAGCTAACCTGTATTTCGCAGCAGCGGAAAAGATGATTTCCCCTCCCCCAAAAGAGAGAAGAAAAGGACAACAACAAAAACACCCAATAACACAAACAAGCGCCAGCAAATCTCAATCAACATTTGATACGAATAATTTACAAATACGTAAATGAAGTAAAGTGAATGAATAAATAAAAGAAGGGTATCAGGTGAAGCGAATAAATGCATGTATAATGAATAAAGGAATCTACAGGACTTCCTATCAAAATGCTGCATAAGGGAAATATCATAACGCCGCGGTAATCAATAAAGACAAAACAAACTTAATAAATGAATACATAATTAGATGAACGAATAAATAAATTGTTAAGCTGAATAATTAATCAATTAATTAAGTCATACATAAGACATAAGAAATGCACACATAAATAAAATAAAAATACTCGAAATTACAAGCTTTATATACATATTAGCTAACATTTTGTAGGTAGCGAATAACAAGCCCAACAGTTCTTTTAAACAAATAAACAAGCAAACAAACCAACAACAAACAAACCAACAAAATCACACACAAAACTATAAACTTCGCATTCTCAGTGCATTATAACCTTATTATTCCCCCCTCTGCTTCTTTCTCTCTGTAAACTTGTAGGGCTAGTTATTTTTCGGTAACTTACCCAACAACCAAAATCACTTACCCAACAACGGGCCTGAATCCTCGATATCTCATGGGTAGAGACTGTACACATTGTGGATCTACTTTTTGCGACTCAAAAGTTCAGAACACTCTAATGTACAAAATGCACCATTCTGGAGCAAACAATACAACTATACCGCATTTAAACCAGCAACTACAGGCTTGAACACATGAATCTCAATATAAAATCCATGAGTTTGGTTGTTTTCTGAATTCAGATCTGCCGTGCACAATCGTTTATCGCTAGCAAGATTCCAAAGAAAAGTAACTCTCATACTTTGTCTAGCGACACGAGTAGTTCCCCTTCCAGATTTCGGCTGCATCGACAAGACTGCAATCCGACGGTCAGTTTTCAACAATATTTCATTTTATAAACAGATCACACGCAATCAATTGCAAATATCTAATCAACTTAAAGAATATGCAGCGGTTTCATACACTATTTTGCCCCAGAAAACTGACCTTCATACAGTTTTTAACGTTGGAACACGGGTGTAAAACTTCGCCTGCCAGTCACATTCGAGGAAAGAACATTTCCTGAGCGATACCAAAACATGAACAGAACACACACTATCTGCCTTTACCGCCACAGCACAACGACAACATAACTGTGTACTTGATTTTTGTTTTAAACATGGAAACTGACAAAAAGTTTTAACGGAATTGAATGATTAGCACGGAACTATGCAACCGCGCATTAATCGATCGCCTGCGCAGGTAGACTGGTTGGGTGAATATGATTCGATCAAACTTTCGCACAAAAACTCCTCTTTTCTTTGAATAACTGAAGAAAGGAGGAATAAAGAGGTTACATACCTCGTCTCAGTGATTATCAAAAATAATGGTCTCAGTTCGCGGTCATGAAAAAGCTCGCTGAAGCTCGCATTTTTCATGATCCGCTAACTTCGACCATTATTTTTGATAATCACTGAGACTCGGCATGTAGGGCCTAACCTCTACGTCTTTGACTGGAATTCTATTGGTAGTGTGGTATCGTGGCAATAGAAAGGAGGGGAAACAATAAAAATAAACAATTAAAGAAGAGAAAAAACCCACAAAGGAGAAACATACGACAGAAATCCTAGGAAAAAGCTTGTCACTGAAATTCAGGATTGAAATCCACGGATGAACTGGGGTCTCCGGCTTGTCAGGCAAGAATACTGACCACCGCACGTTCTCGCCAGCCTCGGGATGGATTGTTATACACACTGTTCATTTCACAGCTGAACATTCAATCAAACTTATTAGCTTTAATGGACAACAAAACATACAAAATTCCGGCGATAATAGCCCATCCTTGTTGACCGCTGTAAGCATTCTTGTACTATACAATATCGCAATAAAAAGTGTATACAATTCCCAGGGTCAATGTTAAGACAAAGTTTCCAATAGAATATTTTAATGATTTGTAACTATTTTTGAACGAAAAAACAATTCGCAAGAGATATAGAATGAGGGTTCACCAACATCATTTCACACAATTTTTACTTTCTGCCCTGCGAAACGGCAAGAGTTAAGAATAGACGTATTTCCTAAATATGTCATATGCAGACATAATGACTGTTACAACTGAGTTGAGTGGCGGGAGAAAATAGCCCTTGTAATGGAGCATCATGATGCTCAGTTTGAGGAATGACTGTTTGGGTTTTCCCCACTTGTTATCAGCTTGAGCGTTGAAGATAATGTGAAGCTTGACATTTGCCACACATGCAGCCTTTGCTTGCAAAATAAAATGGGGGGGGGGGGGGGGTTGTCATCAAATGTTTATGTCGCTCGACACGTTTAGCAACATTTCACGTACAGCTGCCTATTGTTAGTGATGATAAACCTTCTCATAATTATGTCAGCGTATAGGCATAACAGCATAAACACAACCCTTCCCCCAACGAATGCATTATACACTGTCGAAAATACAGCAGCTTTTATCCTTAAGCGTCCTTATTTTGAAAGGAATATTGTCCACCTGCAGAAAGATTTCTTTTGACGGAAATACTAGTGCCATATAATGCCCAATAGTCACAGAATAATGGTGTAATTTTCCTCAGATTTATAATTGTTTGAATTATTCTGCCTTCTCGCACGTTTTACAAAGAAGAGAATCCACGTACAAGGAGTTCTGTATCGGACAAGCTCTAACTTAAATTTAACCATTCTTTAATATACTGTACAACCCGTCATAGAAAAAATACAAAACTGAAAAGAACTTGGCAGATGACTGATCGTGTAACCTCTGCGAACGCCAAGAAGAAGAAGAAGAAGAAGATCTTTGTGATGAGACCGTTGAATGTAAACCCAGATATATGACTCAAAAGGCCATTTATTCCCAAAAAATATTCAACGGACAGGCTGATTGTATAAAAAGTAATGTCTATACAGCGGAACAGACAACCCAGACGCCCCTGGAAATCAAATTTTAGAAAGCAAGGTTCCTGCGTTAAAATCTATACCCAAACAAATCAGAACAGCTAAAACTTAACTATTGTCATGCAGTGGAAAGAACAATCAAAGTTATGACAAAGCAAATCAGTGTTGTTCGCCGATGATCTTGTCTACAATATCACTATGCCATGCTCAATTATGTTGGTATCCTTCCTCTCAGATGTCATTTTCTAGCTTTCAGCACTTCAAGGAGCAGTTCCTTTCTTTAAGTTTCTCTTACCAGACGTGTGAAAAACAAGAGAAGTAACGCACATCCACACAGCATCGAGGCAGACTTGGTGGGAAGAAAATCCCCATGCAGTTAAGAGTTGATCTCTAGCACATCTGTATCGCTCCCCAGGGGATTTGCATGTCGTAAGTATGAAAGTCTTCGATTTTCTGAATTCTTCAGCTAAATGAAAACGCCTTTTGTGAACATTTATGACGAAGATTGAATGATTTTGACGGGAGCAGGCTTCTTAGCGATATAATAGAAATGTATTACGAGCTGAAAGCTGCGAGTTTTTATGCTTGACAAATTATATTCTTTTAGAGGACGCAGATAAAGCGCATGTACGAGTATGTGAACATGGAAAAATCCCCCCCATTATTCAAAGCAGTTCAAATATGAACAAACATAGTATGCGTTGTATGCATGCTTTTTAAAATATGCACAACAAGCACGACTGCCACAATCATTTTGTTATTTTGCCATCAATTATTTTTTAGGAAAAATGTCTTCTCTTTCTTTGCAATAATTTTTTTTAAGCAAGGAATGTGTGATGACCCCAGTTAGTTAAATAGGTTTGTTAATATACAATACCAATCGATTAATCATTTATTCTTTCAACCAACCAATCAATCAATCGTTTCATTCATTTCATCAATCAATCAATCCATCAATCAATCAACCAATAAATACATCAATCCTATTAATTTTAAGGGCAGGAAAAGTCAAGGAACTGCGTGGTGTTGTTAACCTAAATAACTGCGACAGACCAGAGGAAAATACAAACAACAGCTATGGTATGGTATGGTATGGTATGGTATGGTATGGTATGGTATGGTATGGTATGGTATGGTATGGTATGGTATGGTATGCAGGGATGGCGAAATCTCAAGATTTAAACACGTCAACCGGGCGAGTAACTTCAGGAAAGTCACTAGCTCGCCAGACATTTCGCTGGCCCGGCACATCATGCCACATGCCACAGTTGCTGCATCTGTAGTGTTTATAATACTTTGAAACTATATAGTTCAACCAGAAGTGTTGCATTTGACCAGAATTTTCACTAGCCAGCCGGGCGAGTTACAAGGCGGTTTCTACTAGCCGGGCGGAATTTTTACTCGCCCCTGGCGACCGGGCGGACGATTTTGCCATCCCTAGGTATGGTCTGGTATGGTAGAGTAATTGGTATAGTATGGTATGGTTTGGTATCCTGCTGCATTACCATTCGCTTTTCTTCCTTGTGGAGATTAAATGTAGGCCCTATACATGTATTGCATTTCACTGCATTGCACTGACTGCTGTGCGTTGACTTGTCTTGCTTTGTATTTTGCTTTGTCATATTGCATTGTCATTCAGATGCGAGCAATGGGAAAGCCGCGGGAAAGCTCATAGAATGAACACATTGTGTTCTCATTTATATGCTTCATCACTATGGTGTTTTCTTCGTCAAATTCGCTGATTACGACCTGAACTAGAACACAGGCAAAATATAATTTACGCCACAGACTATATTTAACGCCATATCGCTGCAGTGTAAGCGGTATTGTACTCTATTGTATTGCAGTGATACCGTTGAGCACACATTTCCGTAACACCCCGCCCCCCCCCCCCCCTAAAAAATAATCTGAACATATCAGAATTAAACCTCAGCAACACAAACCGGTAATATTGATCAGAATGACAAAGTGACCGGTTAAATGACAGTCTTGATTTGCAGTTGTACAAAACACACCGATTTCTAAAATATCTATAGCGCGATCACTTTATTGTATTGTATTTCATTGTATTGCATTGTATTGTATTGCATTGAATTGCATTGTATTGTTTTGTAGTGTAGTGTAGTGTAGGGTAGTGTAGTGTAATGTAGTGTAGTTTAGTGTAGTATAGTGTGCACCCAACTCACCTTTGCGAGCGACATTAGCCTAATGACCAGATGCTTGCAATTCCTAAGGCAGCGGAACTTATAACACGCAGGGCGAAAGGAAATGGGTTGATGCTACAGGAATGCACAAATGCCAGACGTCAAAAGACACTGGCCAAATCACACTGACGCGGACAAACAAACGAACAAATAAACAGCTGCAGGACATAAATCAATTCAGCGTCTGACGCACAAGTGACACGTCCGCCATTTTGTCTTTGGGACGCGGCACGTAAGCACTGCACAGCCGATCCCCCAAACTATTGGATTTCACAGCTAAAATATGCAAGAAATTTTGAAAGAACACTGTGGACCGAACTTACATCAGTCATTATATACACATCCACACTCTTACACATGGATAAAGACATCAAGCCGAATGCGATACATTTGACAAAAGCAGTACGGCATAAGACCACTATCATCCTGACAAAACTGACGAAGCAAGACACGTGAAAGTGCTGACTATTCTTTTTGAGTGGCATTTTCTTGCTGCGGGATATTCGTAACATCGAAAAATCAAAATCATTTTTCGTTGCGGTTGTTCTAACTTATTCTTTAAAAGACTGATTATCATTTGACTGCATAGTTGCAATATCTTTTTTCCGTCTTCTATACAAGTTATCATACCCTTGAAAGAGTACGGAACGACAGAGAAGAAACTTTGGTCTGGCAAACCGATACAATGATTCAGATCTAACACCGACACTTTTCTGTCCGTTAGAACATAGCGCATTATGGAATGGTCATCAAAATTCTTGAGGGTACCCATCCCGCAAATTCCAAATTCCAAACCTTTTAGTCACGTCGGCAAATCACGATGCCCCTTGCTCAGAAACTCATTTTAGAAATACGTTGGCCTGTTTGCTATTTTTGTTCTTTCGTCCACTGATATGATTAAAAAAAAAGATTACACGCATATATCTGGTGCTGAAAAAAGTATTGGGATGGATTGCTGGAGAGGGGTAGGCCACGCTAGGGGGCGTGGAGGCCAGGGAGGAGAAGGTGAGGAACGGGAGGGGGCTGAAGGTACATGTATGCGAGGTATGCATGCAATCTGACTGGTGTTCTGATATTTGCTGTTTATACTATCGCAACTTGTTATTGGCCCTTTAGTAATTCCAGGCTCGTGATGCGGTATTTTGTTGGTTTTATCTGTAGTTTAGGGCTACAAAATTGAATTCAACGAGAGAAAAAAACGTATACAGCCTAAAAAAAAAAAGCACCGTTTTAAAGGGTGACTTGGTTCTCGCAGTTTTAACATGATTCAGTCGGGCAAAACGACCTTTAGAGGGGCTTACCGTATTTGTGAAAACGCATGTTATTGTTCTGGAAGGGTCAGGGACCAGAAGGTATTCCTGGCGTTTGACAATGACACAAGTGCTGTTTATCTTATGTCTGTCGTATGTTCATCAGAGTAAGCATCACATTTCAAGGTTCTTACCGTTGAAATATCGAACTTAGCTGCATGAGCGAGGGATCGGAGATAATAATTCTCCAGTTCCATCTGACTTTACATGCTAAATCGTTTCATCCAATGAAAAGAAGGAGGCCTGACGACATGATTGCTGCTCGCCGCTGGCACTGCCTCTCTCTCTTTATTTTGTTCGTGGTTCTTATTTTAACCTATTTTGTTTAACTTTAATTATTTAAATGCAAACAACAATTGCACGCACCACGCAACTTTCCGCCTTTATATTTGTACCAACAATTATCGTGGCAAAAAAATATAGGGAAAAAGAAGCTTGATTTCCTCCTAAAATCTGCATTCTACACGCAAAAAGGAGGACATCTCACACTCACAATCATCAAACAACACAACATCACAATTAACAACTGAGCAACGTCAAATGACAGTAGACCTCTTTGTCAGCTGTTCATGATGTTTTGTGGCTTTGGACTCTAGACAAAATGCGAGCATGAAAGCATTACCAGCCCTGAAAATCCACAAAATGGTGCACTAGCCTTTGGCTAGAGCTTCTCAAAATTTACAAGCCAGACTGAGCAAATTATACTCGCCAAACCAACCATTTGTTTCAGCAACTTTACTCGCCTTTAGCGAGTAGAGGAACATTTCTACTCGCCAGTTAAATGTTTCTACTCGCCATGGCGAGTAAAATACTCGCCACTTTCAGGGTTGATTACGACAGATGCATCACTGATATCTACTTGTTACTAACTTTGATATTTAAAACAATTGCGATACAATTAGATTGCGAGAAACAAATAAGCTGAAGTCATTTCAACTAGACTTTCACGCGGATTCTACAATCGTACACATTCATAAAACAACCAAACATTTGTACTTTGTCAAATTGCGCTCTGTAAAAACGCGATCATGCGCAGCAAAAATCATTTCATCACTCCGTATTGTTCTTTTCTAATTTCGTTGATGCACAGCGTAAACAGACTTCCGAATTAGAACAAAATAGACGATGTTCCAAAATAACTCGGGTTGGTATGGGTTGTGAAACACTGAGGCAAACTTTCCCACGTGACGTTATATGCCAGTCATATAAGCTAGCGGCGTGTCTCCGCACGTGGTCGACGAGCACGTGTGGATACACGCATCTCGCTAGTGATTGGTCAAAAATGTCAGGTGGGAAAGTTTGTCTCATTGTTTTCCAAGAAAAGCAACTATTTCACAACCCATACCAACCCGACAGAGTTATTTCCGGAAATCGTATTTTTGTGGAATTTTAAAAATAATGATGTTAGATTGAAAAGGCCTCTCCTTATTTCATCTCAGTTGTGACTGAGCAGTAGCTATTTTCTTCAAATCATAATGCACTCCGGAAATTTAACTGTATTATATCACGCGTTTCAAATGATTCATGGCACACCAGAAATCATCAACGCTATTCATTTCTTAATTGAAGCCAACATGTGTTTCTTCTCTCTGCTGGGAGCATTTTTGGAACATAATATTTCTGATTTTTATAAAAGAACTGCATATTAAAAACTGCTTTGAAGATTGGAATTAAGTGGTAACTTTAAGGAAGCAAATTCATTCCCATAGCAGGCGTTCGTAAATGATCCTAATGCTCATGTGCTAAAAACTAACATAATGATCGATTATATTCACTACACTGCGCGAGTTGCTTAAATGATTTGACGATCGATTTCAACGCATTCCGATCACGTAACTGACAAGAAAACAAACATGACGATTATTAAACGCTGTCAAATCGTACGCAAATAATGAAATACAGATAATTTAGCTCTTCCTGCACAAAAAAACCTCTAGCAGTAGCATTGATGCACAGAATGCGGCACTGAATTCAAACAGTGACTGGCCAAGAGGATCGGCTGATCAATTCTGAAACTTTCTTGGTATGCAGGGCAGCCTCTCCTGGCTTAAATCCGTATTACACGCGTAACAGTAGTACAAAATTCAATCAATGTTGCCCTTCATTCTTTATATTTGACAAACAGATTAAGCAGCTTACTGCCTACTTTTCCGGGTCGGCCCGGAGTTACACAACCATCCCTCATTCCCTAATCCCCCATCGGAGGAGAACAAGACAAAAAGGAATTAGCCCACATTAATTTTCAATTTCCGTCTCTTCTTGCGCCGGTTGTCTGGGCATGCGCCTGTTTCGTTTCCGAAGCAGCGTCTTCGATTAAAGTGGATTTTCAGCAACTTCATGCAGGACTTGGTAAAGACAGGACCGACATTAGCCAGAGGGACAGAGAGTTTAGGAGTCCCCCTTTACAGCCGGAGGGAATCTCGATTTATAGTCTCGTCTTCTCGCTGGAGGGGACGAGAACTGAGGAGGAGGAGGGGGAGGAGGAGGACAATAAGGACTTTAGTCTCATCCCACACGCCCTGGGAAGATTATGCAGGGTCCTTGTATGGTACTTGCATAACCTCCCACCATCCCCTCCCATTGCGGCTTCCGTTTTGCCTTTCTCACGAGTGGGACTTCCGGTCGCTGTAAAGACACATGTCCCAAGTACAGTCAGTGCTGCATGATGTTTGACAAGTTTTTTTGTGAACAGTACCGGAAAATGAATCGTGAACCGATCAGTCCCATACCGGTTCTAATAGCATCTGACATTTTCTGTAGCTACTGTGACCTTACCGGCTTCACTGTCGTTTCGCTGGTTGTAGGCATCGCAGTTACGGCGTTTGAATGTCCAAAACACCCTCACAAACATATATTTGTTTATATGTCTTCATCGTATCTGCTGTATCATTTTATTGCTGACGCTGTTTCGCTTGTTGAGCTCGATTTGCACTTTAACGTGAAATCTCGACGCTAGTCAATACGGTTTAGTAATGTAATTATTTCTATCGTTGGCGAGGGTTTAAACACCAGAACCCTGTCCTAACCCCTGTTCCCAGTAACTTTGCATGCATCATTCGTCGCACAATTGAGAAATTATCTATTTGATACAAAGGATTTAGAAAGTGCCGCATGGTCTGAAGTAATGTTAAGTAGAGCTCGGCATTTGTCATCCATGTCGTCGAGAGAGTTATCTGCCTGATACAAGGGATAAACGTGCCGCATGATTTGAGCTTAGGTTCCTGACAGAATATCATGAAAGATTGTACATGTGGCTTCAAGAATAATAAGAACAGATGAGAGAGAGAGAGAGAGAGAGAGAGAGAGAGAGAGAGAGAGAGAGAGAGAGAGAGAGAGAGAGAGAGAGAGAGAGAGAGAGAGAGAGAGAGAGAGAGAGAGAGAGAGAGAGAGAGAGAGAGAGAGAGAGAGATGTCAGAATTCACAGAACAAAAGAGAACAGAAGCATCCCTGTGCGTTTCTACAAACCTCTTAACCACCCGGATTGTGTGTGTGTGTGTGTGTGTATGTGTGTGTGTGTGTGTGTGTGTGTGTGTGTGTGTGTGTGTGTGTGTGTGTGTGTATGGGTGTATTATTCTTATCAATTTTATATATTCAAGCAATTTGTTTACACAGTTTTCTCTCATTAAACATAACTGTTAACGGGGTATCTACAATTGTTTTCCTTAAAAAGCATAAACATTTTGGTATCTCGAATTTGTTTCTTTCTTTCTTTGGTGTTTAACGTCGTTTTCAACCATGAAGGTTATATCGCGACGGGGAAAGGGGGGAGATGGGATAGAGCCACTTGTCAATTGTTTCTTGTTCACAAAAGCACTAATCAAAAATTTGCTCCAGGGGCTTGCAACGTAGTACAATATATTACCTTGCTGGGAGAATGCAAGTTTCCAGTACAAAGGACTTAACATTTCTTACATACTGCTTGACAAAAATCTTTACAAAAATTGGCTATATTCTACACAAGAAACACTTAACAAGGGTAAAAGGAGAAACAGAATCCGTTAGTCGCCTCTTACGACATGCTGGGGAGCATCGGGTAAACTCTTCCCCCTAACCCGCGCGGGGGGGGGGGGGGGGGGGGGGGGGTCGAATTTTGTTCCTTCGTTTCTTCATGTGTTGGCTGTCTGGGTGCTTGATTGGTCAGTGTGGTTTTTTCTTTAATTCAAACTCCATTTTCCAAGATAATATGTCCTGATGGAACTGGTCTGCAACCTAAAAAGCAAGGATACACATTTTACGAATGGTAAGTTACACAGCATAGCTAGTATTAAAAAAACTTGACGATTAAAATAATCCACTCGCTGATCTCTTGTATATAATGCACATTTATATTTGTAAGCAAAAGAAACAGAAAAAGCATGTTAAAACAGCATGTGCTTACGCTTAATTAGTTTTTCACCGATGTTGTCTAACTGGTTTACACCGATGGCTCGAGAATTGGTCTTAGCGAAGAGCACGTGAGTACCGACAAGGTGCCCCTCGACATTTGACATCGATATAAAAAAAAAACCCACCTGGCTTTCGTTTAAAGTACGGTTGGCCAAGTGGTAAGGCGTCCGCCCCGTGATCGGGAGGTCGTGGGTTCGAACCCCGGCCGGGTCATACCTAAGACTTTAAAATTGGCAATCTAGTGGCTGCTCCGCCTGGCGTCTGGCATTATGGGGTTAGTGCTAGGACTGGTTGGGCCGGTGTCAGAATAATGTGACTGGGTGAGACATGAAGCCCGGCTGTGCTGCGACTTCTGTCTTGTGTGTGGCGCACGTTATATGTCAAAGCAGCACCGCCCTGATCAGGCCCTTCGTGGTCGGCTGGGCGTTAAGCAAACAAACAAACAAACAAACAAACAAACAAACAAACTGAGACAGATTACTTAGGTTCATTTCTTTATTCTTGTTTCCCCCACTCTTCCACACATCGATACAAGTCCTTGCAAAGGTTAATCTCTCAATGTCAACCATGCGATACAAGTCCTTGCAAAGGTTAATCTCTCAATGTCAACCATGCGACTGTCACATTCAGGGAAGAAGCAAATTCTCTGTCTGATGGAGAAGAAAAAACCCACAACGAAACGAGCTTCTAATTCTACAAATGAAATCTACAGAGAACGTGGCAACGGATAGCACAAATAAGAAAAGAATAAGAAAAATGTAACAAAGAAAAAAATGCAACAAGAGTACTGCCTTTCTATTTTCTGTTCAATTTCAATGATTAACCGTCAGCTTCTGCGTGCTCTTATGTTTAAACTTGGCCAAATCCAATCCATGCGGGACTGAAGGAATTGACATTAAGTGCAGCGGAACTGTGACAAGTACTTGAAAAAAGTTAAAATTTCAAGAAAGAAAGAGAGAAAGAAGGAGGAAGAAGAAGACAAGAAAGAAAAAAAAACCAAAAAAGACAGAAAAAAGAGGAAAACAAAATGAAAGAAAAGTCAAAAATTGAGGACAAAAGCTATCATGAGGGTGGGAAAAGAACAGAAGTTTGAAAGCCTGTTTCATCACTTATGCAACAGGGACAAAGTGTCGGCTAGAAAGGAAGTGAGTGAGCGAAAGAACGCAGGACGACATCTGCAGGCAGACTGAAAAAAAGACAGGCAAAAGTACATTAGAAAGAAATGAAATGTCTGAAACTAATCACACAGAAAAGTAGGACAAAGAAAAGAGGACTTGAGAAGAAAAACGACATGCAGACATATATAAACACATCATTATCAACGGGACTTTCATTATTATATAGTACGTATATGCATACAGATCCCGCACGCTTGCGAATAAGCCGTAAGAACATGGACATTTTCTGAAAGTCAAAGTTTAAAACAATCCTTTTTTTATTTTATTTTTTACAACTGGTTAATAAAAAGAAAACAAAAAATTTGCTGTTACTGTGTTAGATAAAATTTTAAAAAACATCAACAAAACAGATTTTTTTAAATAATATTGGTTCATATTTAATGGATTTCTAAAATGTCCACTGTAACTAAAACAGAAATGTCTAGCATGTTCATTTTAGCACATGTTGCCTTTATTGTCATTTCAAGAGGATGAAATGAAAAGTAAACTTACTCTGTGTTATGATGCTGCAAGTTTCTTCTAACATTCCGTAAAACCAAAAACATACTTAGAAACAAAGAATGAGCAGCCCTTCAAGTCAAACAAATGGTGCATTAGCCAAAGGCTAGTGATTCTGAAAAATTACTCATCAGAGAGCTAACTTTACTAGCCAAACCAACAACTTGACTCGCATTTGGCGAGTAAATGAACATTTCTACTCGCCAGTTACATGTTTCTACTCGCCATGGCGAGTAAAATACTCGCCACTTTCAGGGCTGATGAGCGAATTAATTTGATCGACTGCTGATGGAAGACTGCAGACGGCATCAATGACCTATAGGTACAAGCGGAAAAAAACACATTTTTCCATTGATCAAAAGATCATAAAAAGAATAGTTTTGCCGTAAAATCTGGAAACAGTTTTAACAAAAAGACAGATACTTGTTACTTAGTATACTAACTAATGGAAAGTTCTTTCTCTAAATCCTCAAATTCATTGGGCGAAGTTGACATCGCAAGGTCTACTTCAGACAGCTGCCTGCACGAAGCTTCGGCACTCAATTCTCGGTAAAAACACTTCGCGAAGTCGACTTCGGGCTCAATTAAGGACAGCTAAGATGCTCAATTAATGACAGCTAAGATGCTCAATTAAGGACAGCTAAGATGCTCAATTAAGGACAGCTAAGATGCTCAATTAAGGACAGCTAAGATGCTCAATTAAGGACAGCTAAGATGCTCAATTAATGACAGCTAAGATGCTCAATTAATGACAGCTAAGATGCTCAATTAAGGACAGCTAAGAGGCTCAATTAAGGACAGCTAAGAGGCTCAATTAATGACAGCTAAGATGCTCAATTAAGGACAGCTAAGAGGCTCAATTAAGGACAGCTAAGATGCTCAATTAAGGACAGCTAAGATGCTCAATTAAGGACAGCTAAGATGCTCAATTAAGGACAGCTAAGAGGCTCAATTAATGACAGCTAAGAGGCTCAATTAAGGACAGCTAAGAGGCTCAATTAAGGACAGCTAAGAGGCTCAATTAAGGACAGCTAAGATCTTTTTTAACTTTGCCCGAAGTTGACTTCGCCAAAATTCAGTGCCAAAGCGGCGTGCTTCGTCAAGAGTTCTTCGCGAAGTCAATTCGCCCGATTCAGTATAGCAGGTTTAGTCAAACCACCAACAGTCTTGACCAACCCAGCGCACGGACTTTCACAAGCATGGACTAGGAACGGGTTTTTTTCCGCCCAACATTACGATCGGAAGACAGACAAACTGAAAGCGTAACCCACCGAGTGTCTGAGACAGACATACAGACAGACAGACAAACAGACAGACAGACAGAAAGACAGCTTCGTTTTAATACACACAGAGTCAATGGTGAAAGTTTGAAGGACGGAAAATATAACATTTTAGCTGTGACTTGTTATACACACTTGTGTAGCTATAACATATGTTATCAAACTCAGTTTATCAAAGGAAAAGACAGTTTTTTCAGGAAGAAGTTAAAGTAAAGACGACAGAAATTCTAAAAAGTATATATGTTTTGCTCCACTTTGAGAAAGTTCAACGGTCTAAGCTGCGGAACGATATAAAATATATTACTTCATGCTTGCAGCGTATATATATATATGGTTTGGATAGTATTTCGTTGAATCAGATCCATGACACCTGCTCCGAGTCCCATTCTACAATGAAAAGATGGAAGCCATGATGATGGTCAAAGACACAAGACAACACCGACCGATATACTGGTACTGTATTGCTTTAAACAAAAGGTTATTCAAAATTCATCACATGAAACAATTGAAAAAATTCCTCCGAGGTAGGAAAAACACCCCCGTCCTTACCATTCTGACTGCCACCAACTGAGAAGGTTATTTCCCTTTGACCATTAATATGTCCCTCTATAAGTCCTTGTAAAATCTTAATCCACCAATAACTCCCTAACCGTGTGTTTGACTGGTCCCAATTTTTGTAAGGACCGTCTCAGGAATGTATAGAACCTGTTCACCAAGTTTGGTGACGATCGGCCCGTTCATTCTTGAGATCTATATGCGAACACAAACAAACAAACAAACACATGGACCGAAACCTATACACACCCCTATACCGGGGGTGTAAATATACACCTAGGACACGCACTCAAGCAAATGCTTATTTTACGAGACCAACTGGTACTGTATTAGGTGTTCCCATTTTACGAGGAATAAACCGGTAGTGTATGCAGTTAGTTAAGAACCCTATCTATAAAATTTTACTCTGTTGCCTTTTCAGTAGACGCAAACGTATTTTGAAAATTAAACTGAACACAGATTTATAACGTTTTTGGGTTGTTTAATGGATATGTGTATAAAGGAGATTCCACAACATGGGGCCGAAACCTATTTCCGAATCAAGGTACTGTTTTTACACCTGGTTTCCCGGGACCCTCTATATATATATATATATAGGACAGGCTCCCGTGGGGAGCCCTGGACACATTAAAGGAATACATTTCTGAGTATTGAGTTAACCTCTCACTGAGGCAGAAAAAGAGTAATCAAAACATCGAAACAAACCATCGACTTATGTTCGTAAATATTACCCATCATATTCGTCAATCAGTCAATATGAACAATATCTGCGACGGCGGCGGAGATGCATAAAGCAGCCATCTTTAAGCATGCAGTGCATTATCGTTATTCATCGGCGAACAAAGTAAGTCAAGCATTTATAACATGATATATTATAGCTGATAACCAAACTAACACTCAAAACATTCATGCTATACACACATCACGCCCGATCAACCCATGATATCGCTGTACACTCAGTCTAACACTCGGGGTCATCAGGCAGAACGGACACCATCCAAGTCCACACACTGATCGGAATGACAATTATCTGAGCACACAGATAACAATGCTGTACAGATACAACAACGAATTTGTATCCCAATCTATACATTTCACAATCATGATAAATATGCTGCACAGTTGCCACCAAAGATTCTACCCAAACTTCGCAATGATAGATATATATATATGAGACAGTGACAAAAGGTCAGGTGTCATGTCTACTGTCCCGAATGACACACGATTGCTGACATTTCACCATTGCCAAAAGAATAAACAAATAAGAAATAGGTAGAAAATGAATGTGAAAACTGACTTTGATTGTTGATCAGTATTTTCTATACCACTAACAAATAATCTACTTACACATAGCTGTTTGGCAAATGTATGTTGCATGGGACACACTGACATGAAAGTGGAAGATGTTTTTCCCTCTAGAGAAACTACATATCAAGTTACACTTTTTGTGCTCTTCCATTCCAGTTGGCAATCAATTGTTAACGCATGTTATTTGAAAAAATAGAACGAAAACAGATTAGATAGAATGAAAAATGTACTGGTGATGTCATTTGGGACATACTGACATGAAAACGTCACCTTTTGTCATTGTCTCATATATATTTTAAACTAACACGCAAGGTCCGTCACCTTGCCACACACTGAGCAGAAGAGACTGATTTTAGATCTGATAGATAACTTATTCCGACAATCATGACGACCAAGCTGCACAGACACCACCACAGATTCTACTATAACCTCTGACCTTGACAGAACATGAAAAACAATACCTTTCTAGATGTACATATGTATAACCACAATTAGTATAAGCTTAGTTTTTTGTGTGGTCACAAATGGGGGTTTTTTTCGTACTATACATGCCACCCTCTGTTTTCGGAATAAAATCTTGTTTAAACCTCGGACCTGGTAGAGACCGACATTAAATCAGGTAAAAACAACAACCGTAAACCAGCTGACAATTAAGATGACAATTTTACAGAGACAACACCACATATTGTGATATAACCCTGGGTCTGGTTGAGTCTTCGTGCTGATAACTTAAACTGAACAATTATGACGAGCACACCGCACATGCATGCAGACACCTCCACAGATCAAGTTCTACTAAAACCTCAGATCTCGTACAAGTACAGACTGACTTAGATAACTAAAGCTGACAATCATGACGACCGCGACGCACAGAGAGCAGCAAAAACTGACCTCAGATATGGTGGAGGACTCAGACTGCACAGAGATTGACCTCAGCTATGGTGGGGGACTTTGACTGCACATAGACTGACCTCAGATATGTTGAAGGACTCAGACTGCACTGAGACTGACCTCAGATATGGTGGGGGACTCAGACTGCACAGAGACTGACCTCAGATATGGTGGGGGACTCAGACTGCACAGAGACTGACCTCAGATATGGTGGGGGACTCAGACTGCACAGAGACTGACCTCAGATATGGTGGGGGACTCAGACTGCACAGAGACTAACCTCAGATATGGTGGGGGACTCACTGACATCAGATATGGTGGGGGACTCAAACTGAACCGATAGCATCACAAACTGACCTCAGATATGGTGGGGGAATCGAACTGCACCATGAGCTCGTCCTTGCCCTCGGACAGCCTGCGGGACTGGATGCGGCAGCGGAGTTCCTCCTTGATGAGCGGAGTGAGGCGCCCCGTGTTGAGCGACTCCACTGTGGCCTTGAGGAGCGCCGTGTCGCTCATACACGACAGCTCGTGCAGGAAGTCGTCCGGCGAGTCCAGCAGAGGGGCGGGCTGGGCGGCAGCCGTGGCCACCTGCATGTTCATTTCCATTCTCATTGGAAGTGCGTGGAGGGGTCGACAAGGGTCAAACTTTCTTCAAGTCACTTGGAAGTAACGCGCTTTCTGCGAGTTATAACGGATCAGAGATGAGAGTTCTGTTTGCGGTGTCTTTCGTGACTTATCCGTTTCGCTTTTATGAACAAGGGTCGACAAGGGCAAACGTTTCTTCAACTGAGTCCCTTTGAAATAAAGCGCTTTCGCTTCGAGTTATTACGGAACAGAGAGGAGAGTTTTGTTTGGTGTCTTTCGTGATTTTTCCCTTTCGCTTTTATGAACAAAAATGACCATGGATTTGGTGACAAAATGAAGGTAGTTCGGTGTCTTCGCTTTTCTGCAACGCGCAGATCCTGCTTCTCGGGAAAAGTCTGCTGTACAGTGTACTTTTAGCACTCGGTGTAAAGGTTTTCAAAAACATAAAAGTCCCTTTCTTGGCATTGTGTGGGTCTTGCTTGTAAACCCAGATCAAGGTCAGTTATAACTGAGAGGTAGAAGAATTTGATCTTTATTTTACAGTGTGCGAATCAGATTACTGTGAACACATTCACACTGCAGTTGAATAAACTTCAAGTGGCACTTCGGAAATTATCGCACAACTACCAAGAGAAATACATTTCTCAGAGCCAAGTAAACAGCTTGTCCTTGAATACTGAAATGTTACAGGTATGTCCACATACAAATTACATGGAATTTTGCATGCACCTTTTCTTGTTCTCAAACGCTGTTCTAAATGTATGATGTAGACAAGTTCAAATCTGATATAGTTCCACGCTTACACGTAAACACAGGAGTTTTAACAGCGTGTTTTTCAAATTCTTAATTGAACAAATTTGTTTTAAGGTAAACTAAGGAGTTTCAACAACGTGCTTTTGACATTCTCAATTAAACACATTTGTTGCATGTTGCGTTTTGTTCAGCGAGGGAGTTCCAGATATGATGACTTGTTTCTCAACGTTCTCCTTCAACACACCACTGACTTGAAGTCAATACATGCACAAGGAACTGAAACAAATGTGTATTTTCATTTGTTGAGGTGTTGTGGGGGACTGAAAGCTGCAGTGTGGAGGGAATGTTGTAGAAAAGAGCAGACAGTTGAGTGACACTCACAATGACTGTGGCCGGGTTGACGTAGCACGGATCAGTACGAATGTTTCAATGTATCTCAACGACTGATCAACTCGCAATTTCTTTCATTTGCACAATGAATGTTGTTTCTTCGAAGCTTGTCACAAAAACATGCCACTAACTGTCCACTGAGGACGTGCAATCTCAATTTCAGTCACACACACAACAAAAAAGCCATATTATTTCGAAGAGAAATAGGAAGAAAAGAGAATCGTGTAGCACAAAATAATCACACGTCAAATCGGAACACAGTTGTGCAGAAGAGAACAAATGTTTGCCAACACCCAGAAGGCAATGCACTGGCTGGCGGTGTGTCTCGGGAAACCCTCATTCCCCGGCATATCAAGAAGCGAGGTGTCCGCCGTGGAAGCCAGTACGGAAGTGATCAACTTGTCAAGCGGTCAACTGAAAGTGACGCTGCCGACTGCAACATGATATGAAGCGGTCAGAAGATGGGACTCCGAGGACACAGCAGGCTGGGAAGATGAAGACATAGCTCACGGAAACAGGAACATACCAGGCCAATGGACATACAGACACGTTTTGGACAACGCAATGCTAACAAGTGTGTCACAGAAATCCGCGAGGACACTTGTAAATAGTTTTTGTACGCCAGAAGGTACAGTCCCCAGCTACCGTAGCAGGGATACAGTTCCAGGACCTTACGACACAGACACTGGGGACTCTGAACGCAGGTTCAGTGGATTTAAAAGACTCTGACTGTGACACTACCACCGGACTCCACGCTACGCACGAGCCCCAAGACACCGAACAAGCACGGCACTAGCCGAACGCGGGGACACAAAAAACACAGAGGTTGTCGTCAGGACACCTACAGACACTACTGCAGGATACAACGACACCACACGGAGTACTCTGGGCAGCACAAGCGACACGGCAGATGACGGAAGTGAGAATCTTGACGACATGAGCGTGAGGTCTGAGACTGGGCGGTCAGCGACTGGAGACTTGACGCTGGTCACGGGGGCGGTGCCTGGGCGAAGTATCTGTGGTCAAGCGCAGAGGTGGACGCGCGCGCTACGGTCTTCATCGAGGTCAAGTCTGTATGGAACTGGACACAGCAACTCACTGTTGTCGACCGCTGTTCTGTCGGATGTTGCTAGCACGGTCGCAAAGTTGCCTTGATTATCTGTCCAGGACAGAGGTGTGCCGATGAGTCGCACTTTCATGAGTGAGTGTCTGTCAAACGCGCCACGCTATGTTCTTTGGGTTTTTGCAGGACAAACGACGCGACGAAGTTCTCGCTGTTTTCTTTCAAGAGCCATGCAATCGTCCTCACTTTATTGGTCTTGGGAGAAAGGAGATTGCTCTTTTAAGTCGTCGCCACTTTTTTTCTGCCAAGTCAACACAAAAAATAGTCCCGTCTGGACTTGCGACAGTCCGTCGTTGGCTCCGTGCAAGACCCCTCCGTGTTTTGTTTTACCTTCCGACACCTTCCTTCCCTCCTTTCTGTCTCCCAGTCTCTTTCTCTCTCTTCTTTTTCTCACTGCTTTTCCTCTCCCCCTTCTCTCCCCGTGTGTGACTCTGTGAGTGGTTGCGCCGGACGGAGCGCGCGCCCAGTGCTTGGCTCTTGTCTCTCTTCGCTCCTCGGGACTGGCTGGCTCGCAGCTATGCACGCCTTGCTTGCGCGCATTACTTCTTTCCCACCGACGTTGTCATCTAGTCAGTCTACTCTCCAACCCTGCCTTGGCCAAAGCGCCACAGAGGTAAACACATCCACGCACACACACACTCACACCCCCAGCTGTAACGGTGCCTACAGTACATTTCCAATGGTACTATTTTATGCTAATATGACATATCTTGCCCGCCCGTAGAAGAGCTAGTTTCTAGACGTTGAAAAACAAAACGCCACGTCGGTTCGCCCTACGGCATAGGAAAGACTGAAATGGCATCGATAATGACTCGGTTTAGATTTCTGTCACGAACGGCAGCAGAAAAGGTCAAAAGAATAAAATTATAGCATGACGTAATGTTGTTTTCCCCCAGCTGTACTTGTCAGTCGAGAGCAGAAATTGACAAGGGGGCGTTGTAGACCTTTCTCATTGGATGAAAAAAGTTGGGGCACAGTATACATTATTCCCTTTCCGATTTTATCATGTAATTCCTCTACAAACGAGGCGAAAGACCCCTAAATCAGCGCTCAGACATCGCAACAACAGTGTCGCTGCGGCGCCAAGCACGGCAAACTTTCGCTAAACGGCAACTAACGTGCGATTCACGATATGCGAAGGAAGGGAGGCGATCCAGACTGGACCAAGTTGCAGACGAATCAATTTGTCTGGATTTTTTCTTTCCTTCCCTTTCGGAACCGGTTATTTTATTTGGACAGACACGTCGTGAGCTGCACAATAAACAGCGTACTTTGATTTTATTCTCACATTGTGACACCAGTTTCTGAGCCCTCCGTATCTCTCTGAGCCTCTTTCTAGGCTCGAGAAAAACAATCCACGTCACTTCAAAGAGG
>NC_090261.1:5606483-5631483 GCF_037325665.1 Littorina saxatilis | reverse complement strand
ACAACAACAACAACAACAACAACAACAACAAAGGAAGGATAGAATTCTTTCTTTCTTTCTTTATTTGGTGTTTAACGTCGTTTTCAACCATTCAAGGTTATATCGCGACGGGAAGGATAGAATAAAGCCCTGCTAGTAAGTAGTAGCACAAAAGTATTTAATCCAACGTTTGATCTTGTGTTCTAAAAAAAAAAAAGGAGAAGTAAAAAAGTATTCCCCGTTGAAGAACGGGTGTTCCTCGTGTGCCATGCAAGGAAGAAGAAACAGGCCAAGATGTTGTACCAGTGTGTTTACTCAAGCGTACAAGAAGTCTGCTTTTCGTCGATGAGACTCACTGGGGCGTTTCTTTCATGTCTGCGTCAGCTGGACCGATTACACTGACATGGAACTGAAACTAAGCTTGGGGGATGTGTACTGTCCGGGTGTTGTTGTTGTTGTTGTTGTTGTTGTTGTTGTTGTTGTTGTTGTTGTAAATGGAGAGTTGGTCGTTTGCTATGTATGTGCAACAGTGTGTGCATGTTTTGGGTATTCTCTCAGTCTGTCTGTTTGTCTGTCTGACTGTATGCATCCTCTCTCTCTCTCTCTCTCTCTCTCTCTCTCTCTCTCTCTCTCTTTTTTTCTCTCTCTCTCGTGCCAGATTCCAGATAAGGAAAAACTGTCCATGCAGACGAACATGAAATCATGAACATCTTTTTTGTTTTTGTTTTCATTTTTGCTTTTGAAATGGATTTTTAAGAAATTGGATGCTTGTGCACTCCCTAAAAACTATACGACCATAATTCTTTTTTGGCCATCTTGCAACATAAGTCCAGCTGTATAAGTTGAATAGAATACAACAGCCTTTTGCTTTTTATCTTTCTGTCAGTAGGACTACAACTGTTTATTACAATTAGCCCCTTGTAATTGCTTCGCGGCTGCGTACGTTTTAGCCACAAAGAAAGCATACGCCAGTAACAACGGGATAGACCCAATATTTTCACGATTATAATTAACAAACAAATCAAGATAAGCAACAAACAAACAAACAAACAAACAAACAAACTGTAAGTGTAATGCAGTTTTTTTTCATGGCAGCGCTCTAGGAGCTTCACTGTTTAGAAGTCAAGTTTCTAAACAAAGGAAGATGATAAAAGGTCATACGTCGTGTGCCGAGTTTGAAGGGTCGGGCTGCGAACATATATACAAGATAATTATACAATTTAGTCGTGAAAATATGCCAGCTTATATTTATACAGTGGACGCCGCTTAATAAAACCGCGGTTAATAGAGCCAGCCGCTTATAAAAGCCGATTTCAGACGGTCCGGATTTTTTCACTATATCTTATGTATTAGAAAAAGCCGGTTAATAAAACCAACCCGCCGCTTATTAAAGCCAGTTTTCTCAGAGAAATCACGTAGTTTGTGACTAAAACTCACATTATCTTGTTCTGATGTGGAAGACGACCAACAAACACACACTCATAAAATCGTTCTTCTCTGCCGAGTAATGATTCGTGACGGTGACAGTGAAATTATTGATGTACCGAAGTGATCAAAGTACACGTACATGTACATAATTAAAACAAAAGTTCCACATCCTTCGTGAAGTTTTGTTTAGATTCAAACAAGTGTAAATGACGAAAGAAAGTGACTGAGTGACGTAAACAAAAGAGAAGAAGTTTTCCTGGACCGCCGGTTAATAAATCCGCCGCTTATTAAAGCCATTTTTCGTCGGTCCAGAAGTGGCTTTATTAAGCGGCGACCACTGTATTAAACAAGTCGCGTAAGGCGAAAATACAATATTTAGTCAAGTAGCTGCCATTTTTCAGCAAGACCGTATACTCGTAGCATCGTCAGTCCACCGCTCATGGCAAAGGCAGTGAAATTGACAAGAAGAGCGGGGTAGTAGTTGCGCTAAGAAGGATAGCACGCTTTTCTGTACCTCTCTTTGGTTTAACTTTCTGAGCGTGTTTTTAATCCAAACATATCATATCTATATGTTTTTGGAATCAGGAACCGACAAGGAATAAGATGAAAGTGTTTTTAAATTGATTTGGACAATTTAATTTTGATAATAATTTTTATATATTTAATTTTCAGAGCTTGTTTTTAATCCAAATATAACATATTTATATGTTTTTGGAATCAGAAAATGATGGAGAATAAGATGAACGTAAATTTGGATAGTTTATTAAATTTTTTTTTTTTTTTTACAATTTTCAGATTTTTAATGACCAAAGTCATTAATTAATTTTTAAGCCACCAAGCTGAAATGCAATACCGAAGTCCGGGCTTCGTCGAAGATTACTTGACCAAAATTTCAACCAATTTGGTTGAAAAATGAGGGCGTGACAGTGCCGCCTCAACTTTCACGAAAAGCCGGATATGACGTCATCAAAGACATTTATCAAGAAAAGGAAAAAAACGTTCGGGGATTTCATACCCAGGAACTCTCATGTCAAATTTCATAAAGATCGGTCCAGTAGTTTAGTCTGAATCGCTCTACACACACACACACACACACACACACACACACACACACACACACACACACACACACGCACATACACCACGACCCTCGTCTCGATTCCCCCCTCAACGTTAAAACATTTAGTCAAAACTTGACTAAATGTAAAAAGAAGTTTAGTCGCTGTAGCATGACTTTGACTGCAGACGATGGAAGTCAATCGAGTCAAACGAAGTATTAGAAGTTTCAAGTCTCTATAGCTTCAAAAACGCTCCAATAAAACTTTTAAAATGTCATCGCTTGACACGAACTTGACCCCGTTGTAAAATTGACATTTTACGAAGGTCAACCAGACTTGGACCATGTTTGGAGGGCGTCCAACCCTTGCAGTGTTTGAAATTTGAAAGCTGCAGCTTCCTATTACTCACTGATTACTCAGGTGAGTCAAAATAGTTGCAAGTCGCTTTTGATAGTAATCACTGACGAGGATGATAACAAGGACGATAATGACGATGCTAATGCATGTGAATTCATGTCGATCTGACTATTTTCCCAACTTTTCATAACTCTTCTGTGAACAGTCTCTCTCTCGCTCTCTCTCACCCCCCCCCCCCCCCCCCCACACATACACACACCTAAGAGATAATAACATTGGAGAAACAAAACAAACTCACAGCGAGCGCCTGTGCTTGCCTCCAGATGTAAGCGGACACCAAAGTTATTTCACTGAACCTTACAACTTCGGAACATGGCACCAGAACACCACCCTGGCCTGTATGACGCACAGTTTTCCTGCAAGGAACTATTCGCTTCTTGATAAACACTGATAAAGCACTCACTTATATTCAAGTCCCTTTTTTCATATGGAGAGGACAGCACGTTTCGCCCTGCAGTCCGGACTGACGATCTAACAGCGAACGACAAGAAGAGGAAGATATCATTTTTGTACCCTTTTCCTTTTTTAAAGTAAATTAGCACCAGAAGACAAAAAGAAAGAAAATATCAGAAAAATGGGTTTAGGAAAACCGACTTTAATGACACGAGAATGGGAAGTTGCAAGTGCAAGCGCCTGTGCGTGTATAATTCGATTAATGCACGCGCAAGTTGATGTAATGCATTGATTATGATAGTACTGACGTTTCAGGGAGAGAAGTTGTTTTGCGATCTGTGTCAGTAAGGTGAACGCTGACAGTGAGTCAGCAACCATCAAAGAACCAGCCATTGATTGCTTGCAGGCCGTATGCATACACTGTGCACTTTTTCCCTTTCTGTGCACGTGCAACTGACTTGACTACGGATAAACAACAGCAAGGGATCGGTATCAGTCACCGCATCGCAGTGATTCACTGGCATCAAAATTCCTAACTAAATTTACAGTACACTACACACACACTGGCACCGTGAAAGCACACACGCACGCACGCGCGCAACGAAACACACACACACACACACAAAGGCGCGCACGAACGCGCGCGCACACACACACACAAAGGCGCGCACGAACGCGCGCGCACACACACACACACACACACACACACACACGCACGCACGCACGCACGCACACACACACACACACACACACACACACAAAGGCGCGCACGAACGCGCGCGCACACACACACACACACACGCACGCACGCACGCACGCACACGCATACACACACACACACACACACACACACGCACGAACGCACACACACACTCACACGCACGCACGCACGCACGCACGCTCGAATACACCTTTCTCGGGCACGCAAGCGCCGACACGGTTCGACAATACTCAAGACAGAAGCCGAGTACTTCCCATTTGATTGATTATTCATTTATTGTCAAGGAGACGCGATGCATGAATGATTTCTCTGACGTGCTCTGAACTGACCTTTGTTGGCCTAGAAGGGAGATGAAAAAAGTACGGCTATAGCCTTCATTTTTCGCCAATCAACAAGCGGATTGAATTACAGCGTAAAGAAAAGAGAGCAAACTCGTGACAATTCGCAGACATATTCTCGTTAATCCCCACGCTCACCCCTCTTTGATCCAGTTAAGAGCCACGATATGCAAATGTGCGTTCCAAGCTCAGAGAAGGAAAAACCGAATGTGCAGAGAAACATTAGTCTCACCGAAGCCTGTATGCCGCGAGGCAGATGAATATATGACAGTCTAGTGTATCCTTCGGCTACTGTCGCCCCCCCCCCCCCTCCCCGCAGTATATTACTATCAGACTTCAGACAATCATTCATATAATTGTTTTTTAAATAGCTGTTGATGAACATTATTTTTTTCTATCAAGATTCCAAAAGAATGAGACATGTGGTGCCAATCAGTGAGCACAGCCAAACTCTGTTCCCTTTACTGACTCCACTCTCCTCCATCTCAAGTCGCCCCCCTGCCTCCCTTCCCACTGCCTGATGCAAACCTCTTGCACAAGTGGCCGAGTTGCGCGTGAGGGTTTAAAAAAGCAGGGAAAAGGGGACAGAACTGCATGCTAAGGGCACAGAACTCCATGCAAGCAATGCTTACGCAGCATGCACTGCAAGTATCGATCTATCTCGTCTTTTTTTCCCTCCCAACTCCGCGTGACGATAGATTTATTTCAGTTTCCACTGAGTCGTCCTCCTCTGCCACAGACATGAAACTTAACACGTGGCCCTATCTCCTCCGTGTTCCAACGTTTTGTTGCATCACATATTTATTCCCTAGTCATGTTTGTGTGTCTGTCAGGGTGCTTGCTTGTTTGAGTATCTTTAGTTTTATTTCGTGTGTCTGTCCGTGTGCTTGCTTGTTTGAGTACCTTTAGTTTTATTTTGTATTTGTACATGGTATACATACTTTTTGAGCATACTTGTCAGTATCTAAGCACGGTCAGATATATTTTTTACTGTCATTGTTGCAGCAGAAGAATAGGTAGATTCCTTAATTGAGTTAACCCTTTTAAGCCATTGTTTAATAGTCGGTCCAAACACATGGGGAGATTAATCAGGTCGTGAACAACCTAACCCAAACCTGAACCCTAACTCTTCAAACAAAGCAGACTAATCTGTTCGTCGTCTTATCCAATGTCAGGCTTCCTCTATACTTTGATTCTTGCACATTCGCGCATCATCGAGAATTTACCCTTTTCACGTGTACAACTGAAAAGGAATGTCACTGAGTTTAGACACCAAAGCTCAGAACCGAAAACAAATAATCATCGTATGTGTCGTAGATATTGACAGACGCCTCTTACAACACGCGGCGTATCTACGCCATTCCTTTCTTGTTAAAGTTGTTCACGTTAAAACGATTGCCGCCAAAGTGTGAGAAAACGTGCGCGTGTGGATGTTTACCCAGCACAACACCGGAGCCCGTCTATTTCTGGCACAGGTATTTCGATCGTAAGTTGCACCTGAACCGCCTCTCAGCACTGTGCTGATAGACACAAGACAGGAAAAAATCCTCTGCCCCGTACGCAGAACACGAAGAACCCACAGTCTGAAAAGCTTTGTCAAAGTCACGAGGAAGAATGGTAAGTACACAACAGAGTAAATAAAGTGGTAAAACGTCAATGACAGATTAATATCAGAATAAAATTTGAGAATTAAAACTCTTCTCTTACCTTTTAATAATTCCTCTGAATGTCGAAGCCGACGATGACAGGATAAATCCAACGAGAAATTCACAACACACTCACAATTTTCACCAGAGCGAACGTGCACACACGATATCGATGATGAACGATGCATGGAGACGGGTGATTGACACATTATCGCTGGCTTCATCAGGCACTAACACTGACACAGGAACTGTGAAACTGATCCACTTAGCACACTTGCCGGGACACAATTCCCCTGACGTGAATCACAACTTGTCAATGAAATTGACAACCCGCACTATCGGAAATTGACACACTGACACTGACACCGCTCTCAGAATGGCACTCACAAAACACGACGTAAACTGGGCAGGAAAAAACTGAGATAAAACACCCACGGTTGATTAGCAAACAACTTTATCTCCTGTTCCTCCTTCTCCTGTGACTTTGGTCCTGATGAGAAGTCAAATCGGGTTGAATGAAAAACACGACTCACTCTACTCACACACACTCACACACACACACACACACACGCGGCACCGTTCCAAGCCCAAGTTGCGCCAGCTTTAGTTAGAACTGATGTAGTTTGTTTTGTTCAGTTGCGTAGGCGGGTGCAGGGGGAACTTTGCTGGCGTAAGAGCGGAGAAGGGAGACGGTGGAAGGTGCCGTTGTTGTTCGCGAGTGTTGCCGCTGCAGTAGTGTGCAAGTTTGGGGCTCTGGGAATGACGGGCGCTGGATGTCGTGCACGTCGTGCACATGCTGCACGGACAAAATGAACTTTCACTCGCCGTTGCAAAGTTTAGACCTTGTTGCGCTAGCTGGCCCTAACCCCCACCTTTCTTTTGGGGAGGGGCGGCTTCTGTTTTTGGCTTGTTTTGCTGTTTACCTCTGCTGTTGCTGTCCTCCTCTTCTCGGAATATTCACTGGTCCTTCCTGGTTTTCTCTTGGCATGTCCTTTCTCTGTTGTTTGTTGCTTGGTGTGTTTTCCTTATTCGACGATGTCTTTGATGATTAAATCAGTCTTGATTTTTCTAATTCATATATCCTCAGCCTGTAGTTATTTTTCTGTTTCATAATATATATATCCTCAGCCTGTAGTTATTTTTCGGTTTACTATCCTCAGCCTGTAGTTATTTTTCTAGTTTACTGTGTTCCGTGTCTGGCAGCCGGCTTGTTCTTCTTCAGTTATTTTTTTTTCTTCTCCTGAATTAGTGAATTTGTTTTGCTGGTGTTTTCTTGGTTAATCTTGTTTTCGTGGTCGAGGCTGCCCTTCTGTCGTATCCCTGTGTGTCTGTCGGTTGTCTAGTACCTGTCTGTCTTTCTGTCTCGGTCTCACCGGTATTCGTTTTGCTGTTGCTTTTTTTTCAATTCACTGAATCACTTCCCCTTTTCATTGGTTTCCTTCAGTCTTGCAACAGTTAATCTCTCCTTCCTCAGATCAATTTATTGCGTTCTTACATTTTCTGAACGTTATTGTTTCTTTTTTGACCAATTTCCCTTCTATTTCCCCACGACTGGTTCCTTGTTTTCTTCTGTTCGCCTTGTAACTCTTGTATCAACCGTCAACTGGACTCGTGCTGATTCTATCCGTCTCTCTCGCACTACTTCTTCCTTCTTGTTTTCTCTCGCCAGTAAGTCCGCCCCTGTTATCCTCGTCTTGTTCTTCTTCTCCTCGTTCTTTCTTTCTTTTTTCCTGCTAAGCAATTCTCTTTGTCCTTCCAGCTTCTCTTGTTGATTTCTTATCCTCCACTCTCCATCCCTCTTCCATCCACCTCTTTGTTCTGTGTAGCAACAGTCTTCTCCTCCCCCCTCTCTGTTCCAGTCTGCCCTACTATTCGCTTGATCGGTCAATCCTTGCCAACAATCCTGGGTTTCCCCGTAAGTTTTCAGGGAGTGTGGGGCTGCCGGGGAGACAGGTGTAAACAAGGAAATAATCAGGTACATGTATAAGGTAGGGCTGAAAGGGGTGTTAGCAGGGATGGGTGTCAGTGTGCCCTGCTTCTGTTGGTTCCTGTTGACAGCGGTACCTGTCTGCCTACAGTGTCACTTGAGAGTACTTTTGTGTGTCAAGGGCCTGTATTTCTGAATATCTTGTACTCTCTCTCTCTCTCTCTCTCTCTCTCTCTCTCTCTGACTCTCTCTCTCTCTCTCACACACACACACACACACACACACACTGACACACACACACACACACACAGACACAGTAACACACACACACTCACTCACACACATACACACTTACAAACACACACACATGCCACACACACACAGTTACACAACACACACACACACATACATACACACACACACACACACACTGACACATACACACACACACACACACACATGCCACACACACACAGTTACACAACACACACACACACACACACACACGCACACACACACACATACACAATGATCAAACCACATAAAATGCAATATGATAAGCATAATAAGCATTCACACTCACCACCATCAATGAAAGTTCATCCGGAGTCTGGCGGAATGTGCAGCACCCACTGACATTTCCCCAATTAGGTTGTGCAGTGCAGAACACCGGGAAATACCCCCCCCCCCCCCCCCCCCCGAAACATGCTTGCACTTGCTTCACAGCCAGGCAACGGTTCCGTTCTTGATTTGATTCGCACTTCTATCCGCCCATGCTGGCGGCCTTTGCGGAACTGAAGTCAAGACGGGAGCTTAAGACTTTGATTCCGGGCCAAGGTAAGTCGTAAGTGACTTTTAAGTCACAAAACATAATAAGGGTTACCCTATATATGTCCGCAGAAGGTTATACGCTGTATGCAGAAAGTTATCGTTCTATTTGAGAGAGAAAAGACTGACCGCGTGTCTATTTATTTATTAAGGAGATATCTGTGTGCATTACTGAGTTTTTTCTGGCGATGCTTTCGGTCATGTAAACCAATTTTGTAAATCAGTGGAATCAACAACATTTTAACCGTGAAAGAAACTTAGAAAGTAAATTATAATTTTTTTTTGATGTTTTAGATAGGTACAACTGTCACTTCGTTCAAGTTCTTTCCATCCCTTACCTTTCACATTCTTTACTGAGTCAGCACTCCTGCGCTGTTTGAAAGTGATAAGACCGATGAGAACGGCTCATGGTTGCACGAACAGGCCGATAAAACAGCATCTGGCTAGTACGTATATATGCATTGACAAGCTGTCTAGTCAGTATTTTTGGCTATAGGGCCTACACTGTGTCAGAAAAAAATGTAGACGGACGCTTTTTTTTAAAATCTGTAAGCCAGTTTGTTTGTTCGTTCATGGGCTGAAACTCCCACGGCTTTTACGTGTATGACCGTTTTTACCCCGCCATTTAGGCAGCCATACGCCGCTTTCGGAGGAAGCATGCTGGGTATTTTCGTGTTTCTATAACCCACCGAACTCTGACATGTATTACAGGATCTTTTTCGTGCGCACTTGGTCTTGTGCTTGCGTGTACACACGGGGGTGTTCGGACACCGAGGAGAGTGCACACAAAGTTGACTCTGAGAAATAAATCTCTCGCCGAACGTGGGGACGAACTCACGCTGACAGCGGCAAACTGGATACAAATCCAGCGCGCTACCGACTGAGCTACATCCCCGCCCCACGTAAGACAGTAATACCACCAGTATTTAATGGTCAGCAGCGGTATATTATATGGTGGTTACACCTATCTCAAATGAAGACATTTGAAATACATAATATTGTAATGACATAGTCAATATCAACTACAATTAAACAATATACGAAACGGAGTACTTGTAACCAGAGACATTCTCTGTTGTAACTTTTTTTCTTTTCTTTAAAGACAGAGAAAAAATCCCTTGCGTTCAAGCTGCTGTCATTGTGCAAATAAAGTACTGCAGCCAGCCAATATAAAATACAGGAGCTATTCATTCTGTTCCATAAACAGCGATGAAAAAAATGTCATGCCGAAAGGTTATGCTGACATTTGGAGAATGAGACTGTCTGGGTTACAGTGTTACTGCTGTATGTCCCTGTCACGTGGTTATATCTGGGCGTTGACTTCTTAGCTTCTTACACAGACATCAGCGGCAACTCATGTAATATTGTCATGAGACCCATGCCTTTCTCGCGCAGCCAATCGATTTCATAGGCACTTGACGAGAAAGTGTGAAGGCTTTTGCCGGTGTCTTAGGGATTGAAAACAATCTGAATCACTTTACCGTTCTGCCTGGGAAAATGGGAATTGGCGGTATAACCGGCTCACATATTGAAGGTATATATTGAAGGTACATGTATATATACATCATTCATTTTTGTTGTTGTATTTTTGATTTATTTATTAAGTTATTCAAATATTCATTTATTTACTATTTATTGACTGATTGATTTATCATTACAAATTCATTGACCGGCACGGTTGGCCTAGTGATCGGGAGGTCGTGGGTTCGAACTCCGGCCGGGTCATACCTAAGACTTTAAAATTGGCAATCTAGTGGCTGCTCCGCCTGGCGTCTGGCATTATGGGGTTAGTGCTAGGACTGGTTGGTCCGGTGTCAGAATAATGTGACTGGGTGAGACATGAAGCCTGTGCTGCGACTTCTGTCTTGTGTGTCAGTGGCGCACGTTATATGTCAAAGCAGCACCGCCCTGATATGGCCCTTCGCGGCCGGCTGGGCGTTAAGCAAACAAACAAACACATTAATTTGTCTGTTTATTCATGTATTCAGAAACAAAGAGACTGCCAATGTTCCAAAATTCAGAATAAAAAAACAAGAAAGGTAGGTTGTTGGAACGTTTGTTATTGACAAAACAATACATTGTAATAGTAATATCTGTGAATGTATTGTTTTGTCAATAACAAACGTTCCAACAACCTACCTTTTCTTGTTTTTTGATTCATTTAGTCATGTATTCACTTGTAAACATATTAACTGTGTGTTTCTTCCTCACAGAATCGGTTTAAAATATAATTTAATTTAAGTCGCCATTACAAAGCTAATCAGTTGTTTAGATTGAAACTGAGACTCACTTTATTCTTTTTAGTTCAATGTTGACTAAATGTAAAACCTTACTTACCAACATTAGAATCAAGAAAAGAGAATGGTTAATAAATTGAACATTTATATTTTGACAAAACAAAACATCCACAGGTACTTTGACCCGATTGTCTTTATTCTTCTTCTTCGTTCATGGGCTGAAACTCTCACGTTCACTCATGGCTTTGCACGAGTGGGTTTTTACGTGTATGACCGTTTTTACCCCGCCATTTTAGGCAGCCATACGCCGCTTTCAAGGGAAGCATGCTGGGTATTTTCGTGTTTCTATCCCACCGAACTCTAACATGGGTTACAGGATCTTTTTCGTGCGCACTTGGTCTTGTGCTTGCGTGTACACACGAAGGGGGATAAGGCATCGGGAAAGTCTCCACCCTTATCCCACCAGGCTGCCGCGGCCGGGATTTGAACTCACGACCTTCCGATTGAGGAGGCCGATGTCTTATCCACTAGGCCACCGCGCCCGTCCGATTGTCTTTATAGTTTATAGAGGGAAACAAAATTGTTTGACTTTTGTTTGACTTACCAACTACGTTTAAAGAAAGGTACAGACCAAACTGATACAAATATGGGTTGGTTTTTTTTCTCCTGAAAATAAAATGTCATACACGGTAACAATAGAATAGACTAACATCGTCCACAACTACTTTTAAGTAATTTTTGATGTGGGTGTTTTTTTTATCGGCCGTTTCAGTGTCAATACTAATCGAGTTTTTCTGCATCATCTCTCACGTTATTTTATTATTCGAGATTAGCTCACTACAAAGTGACACATAAAAGTGGCCCCTGTGATTTGACTATGAGTTGTTTGTTATATTTCAAGCCGATTCTCACAACACACAAAACGTGACAACTTTCAGACGCATATTCTCGTTTTTATTCGGTTGCAGTCTGCATCCATACTGGTATTTAAAGATTGAAAATGTTATATAGTATGTTCATTAATGCCCCAAAACCATACGAAATTTGCTAACTTGCCTGTTTCTTAATTGCATAAAATCAAAGTCCGCAAACATATATATATATATGTGTGTTGATCTAAGCACGCAGTGTGTGTTTCAGACCTTTATTGTGCTCATTTTCATGATAACTTTCTTTCTTGGTAGGCTCATTATAAACATTTTTGAAAAAGAACTCTTGTCAAAACAACAAAATCATACGAAATCGGACCTCAAGAAGAAATGCGTTAGCCGGTCGGAGCACGTGATAACCGCGAAACTGTGCTGCAAGCGGCACACAGCACAGTAGGTGTTCGTTGTTTTTTGACAGGAAAAACATCCGCGTTTGGTGCCCATCCCCTCGGCAAAGTATTTCCTGGTGACTCACAACACTGGCTGCAGGCCCCACACCTTGTAACGACCGGGCAGCCTGTCTGTTTGGCTTGGCTTTCATTTTTGTTTTGTCGATTGACCAAGCCCTCAGTGCGGCCGGCTGGGATTGAGGTAAATTAGCATTGCTGTGATGTGTCTGTCAGTGATATTTATTGACTGATGAACTCTCTACATGTGATATGTGGGTTGAGGTGATCAGACGGATGTGGCTGTGGATTGCACTGTTTGGACCTGTTGTTTCTTTTGACCGGCTTTTCTATTTCTTGTTTTCTTTGTTACTTGTTGCTTCAGTGTTTGTTGTTGTCTTGTTTTATATATTCTTCTTTCTAAGTTTTACTGATGGGGATGTGCATGTCCAGGTGGAACAACTAGACAGGATGAATAAAAGACAGCCAAAAGTGGATATATTTTTTGACCGGCACAAATATTAAGACTGAGTTGAAGTAGTTGGAATGAAAATACACATAAGAACATGACTATACAAAAACTACATTCTGCGCGGAGAAAATCTAAAATAAAACAACTTAAATTTGTTAAAAGGTACTTGCAGTGAAACACGAAAAACCGCATGTTCATAGTATATAATACAAGACGACAACGAGACAGTCAATTGGAAAATTAATTTAAACGACATAAACTGAAGAAACCAGCAAAAGCTATAAAGTAATCGTTGTGCGTGGGTGCGTTCATGCGCGGGTGTGTGTGTTTTTATTCCGTGTTTTTTTCCTCCATGGTTGTGTTTGACTTCTACATATCATATTTTTGAATACCTAAATAAGAATATTGTTTGGAGTTTTTCATGTCCGATATAAATATTTCAAATGAAAAAAACTGTACCCGGAACTGGAACCAACAATATGTATTGCGCATTCTTGCTCTTATTTTTAATTCCTTCTCCTTATCCTGTTGGTATTTTTTCTTCTGTATAATCATTTAGTTGACCATTTGATTGCTTGGTTAATTTAAAGATTGATAGCTGAAAAGATGGTTGATTGACCTAATTATTTATATATTTTCTTTCTTTCTTTATTCATTAATTATTTACTATTGCTTGGTTGATTGATTGATTGATTGATTGATTGATTGATTGATTGATTGATTGATTGATTGATTGATTGATTGATTGATTGATCGATTGATTGATTGATTGATTGATTGAAAGACTGATGAAAAAAGTTCGTTATTTATTTATCAATATTCATTGTAGATTCAAAATGTTATTAAGTCAGCATCTCTCTCTCTCTCTCTGTCTCTCTCTCTGTGTGTCTCTCTCTCTCTCTGTCTCTGTCTGTCTGTCTGTCTGTCTGTCTGTCTGTCTGTCTGTCTCTCTGTCTCTCTCTCTCTCTCTCTCTCTCTCTCTCTCTCTCTCTCTCTCTTTCTCTCTAATACTTTTTGAATTCATAAGCCGACATTAGGATCGACTAGCCGCACTGAACTCAAAGACGCCTCGCTGTAACGGAATCTAACGGATTGATTGTTTTGCGCCTCATATCTTTAACACATTTTTGTATATCCAATACACCGATCCCTCCACAATCAATATTTAACAAATGTATGTGTGGTTTTTTTTTAAATAGATAAAAGTAATATAAAAACAACAACAAGCAAACAACAAATCAAAACCAAAGCAAACGTAAACCCACATAACACTTACAGCGTGTGAGGTTCGGTGGGATGGGCTACTGGAGAAAAATGGGGCGTGGACACTGTCGAAAATAACGGCCAGAATAGATCAGCGCTGTTGCTAAGCAACATGCAAATCAGTTCTGGCGACTGTGGCCACCAAACAAAAGACGTGAAATACCATTTCATGCTGTGATAATAGATACGGCTCGTTCGTACGACCAATAATGTTTTTTATAAATGGACAGCAGGTGTGTCAAAGCAGTTATAGCAGACATCGTCAGAATCGCCACAATGTCAGTCTATCTAGGCTGTCCATCGTTACTGCTAATAATGTAAATAAGAGTGCCAGTCAGTGTCTGGACTTTTTGTTTGACTGCATACTACGGTGGATAGCAGTTGCATGTTCTGCGGGACAGCCGCAAATTGCAGAAAGGCAAGGATCCGCTGAACTTTGACTAGACGAAGCGTCTACATTGTGCAAAATGTTTTCCGTAACCGGCATTCGATAACAACCAGGACCCGCGCAGCAATGTAATCGTGACAATAGTTCGTTTATGGTCAGTTCAAAAGAAAAAAAAACTGAGAAGGATTGGTCATCTGTAAATTCAACACACAAAGAGCTGTCAACTGTCTTGTTACAATCCGTCCCATCGACAAAAATTGACCGGCTGATATTTATTACCTGCGCAGTAAGGTCTTGGCATTTTGAACTTGACAGGTGGGTCAATTTACCTGCGCAGTTTCTGGCTGGATTTTCCAAAATAATGATCAGCATGCCTTGTGTGACAAGGACTGTGAAGTGGCAGTGGAAAAATAGCGACTAGTGTTTTGCCGCTCGAACCAGACTATAAAAGGTAGTACCGATGTAAATGAGTGTGTGCTTGGATAATGCTGGTTGTCAAGAACATAACTGTTTTTATGCGCGAAAGTCTTGAACGGGGCTCGGCAGCTTTCCGAAAATATTTAAAACAGTATTTTTCGCACAAGTTGTTTTACTGGCTTACTTTGTTTTATGTTATTATGCCGTAATTGATAAAAAAAATTTTATATAAAACTGGAAGTACTGGTGGACAAAATAGGTATTTGTCCGCAAGAATATTCGCTACGCTTGGAATTTCTTCTGTTGCACTTGAATTCCACACAAAAATAAACAATGGACATTACAAGATACCATACTATTATCTTTCCTGTGTATCAAGTTTCTTATCTCTTTCGTTGGCGAGGGAAACCGCTTCTTTTGGCCAAACATGTCATTATAAGAAAAAAAGAAAAATCACACCATGTGTCGATGATAATGACACCAGTACTTCATTAATAATACTTGAGTGTGCTCAAACATTGCCACACGAGGACACACAAAGAACCGGACAGGTGGAGACAAAGACGAGGACAAATGGACAAACACAAGGCTGACACACACGCGCACAGACGCACAAACAGAAAGATAGACAAAGACACACGCATTAACACATCTCTTCAAACGTACCTTTTCAGATTCACCCCGTATGGCCTTGCATGATCAGGTACCTCTCCCATAGTATCCACGACTGCAGAGTACGAGAATAGTCACCAAACATGTCAGTGTACAGCAGAAGGTCCAATTAGCTTACACCACTGAAGCAGTTTCTCTGCTGTCTCATTATATCCATGAGTGTATGTGAATATGAGATTTACTTTCCAAACACCATGCACGACGCAGTTTCTCTGCTGTCTCCACGGACCTACAAGATGCAGGTCCGCGGCTATCTCACTTTATCCTTTTTGTGTTGAGCAAGAGGTCCGAAAAGCAACTTGATGTTGAAGCGCTTTTCTCCCCTGTCTCATTATATCCATGAGTGTACAAGAGAATATCCAGTTACCAAACACCAACACTGGAGCTATTCCCCACCTGTCTCACAATATCCATGAGTGTGCAGCAGGAGGTCCAATCATCCTCGGTCTCACTTTACCATCAATGTACAGCCTTGGTCCAGTTATTACTGAACACCAACACTGAAGCGGATATGTCCCCTGTCTCACAATATCCGTAAGTGTACAACATGAGGTCCAATCACCACTCTGTCTCACGTTATCATGACTGTACAGTACAGGTCCAGTTATTAAAACACCAAGTGAAGCGGATCTCTCCTGTCTCAAAATATCCGGGATTAAACAACAGTCAACAAGAGGTCCATTTACTGCCAAACACCAACGTTGAAGCACTTGTCTCTCTTGTCTCACTGTATCCATGAGTGTACTAGAGGATTATATCCAGTTACCAAAACCAACACTGGCGCAATTTCTCTCCTGTCTCACTTTATCCATGAGTGTACAGAAGGAGGAGGTCCGGTTATTACACACCAATACTGAAGCGGATCTGTCCTGTCTCACAATATCCGTGATTGCACAACAAGAGGTGCATTTACCAAACACTAACGTTGAAGCGCTTGTTCTCCTGTCTCACAATATCCGTGATTGCACAACAAGAGGTGCATTTACCAAACACTAACGTTGAAGCGCTTGTTCTCCTGTCTCACAATATCCGTGATTGCACAACAAGAGGTGCATTTACCAAACACTAACGTTGAAGCGCTTGTTCTCCTGTCTCACAATATCCGTGATTGCACAACAAGAGGTGCATTTACCAAACACTAACGTTGAAGCGCTTTTTCTCCTGTCTCACAATATCCGTGATTGCACAACAAGAGGTGCATTTACCAAACACTAACGTTGAAGCGCTTGTTCTCCTGTCTCACAATATCCGTGATTGCACAACAAGAGGTGCATTTACCAAACACTAACGTTGAAGCGCTTGTTCTCCTGTCTCGCTGTACCCATGAGTGTACAGAATTGAATTGAAATTTATTTTTCGAGGGTGACAGAATAAGGAATGTACACATGCTTTTTTTCATCCGACCCTCGCCCTTTGAGGGGTGACACAATAACAAGACGAAATAGAAAAAATAATGAACATGTCAAGCAACCAATAAAATATTTCAAGATGCATTTTGATTCATTAACAATGGTTGACAATTATATATAACAAAGAAATATTTGTTTGTATAAAAATGTTCTTCGTGCATTATATAGAATCATGTTGTTAAATGCAGTCAGAGAGGACAGTGATATTTCATCAGCTGCTTAACTAATGTTTCTTGCAAGTTTTGCAAGAGAAACAGCATGTAATGTTCATTGAATGACGTTTCATGTATTTGTAATTCAATTAATCAGGAATGGAGTTCCACATAAGTGCGCTTGAATATGAGCGACTGGACAGGTCAATTCTTGGAGTTGGGGTCCACAATGAGGTCCAGATACCAAACACTGATGCAGGTCAGCCTCTCCGTCTGCAGTGGCCAATATAACAACATTAAAGGTGTGTAGCTTGTAATCGAATGCTGAAAAAACAAAACTGAAATCATCTTTGTATCTCAAAAGGACATTATAAGATGTTTGATGGGTTGTTGACAGACCAGCTTTCTTGTCGGTCCGAGGGGGAGCATATCGTCTTTTGTTTCATATTTATTGACCAAGGCCGAAGGCCGCGGTCAATAAATATGAAACAAAAGTCGATATGCCCCCCGAGGACCGACACAAAAAGCTGGTCTGACAACAAACCACCGAACATCGTTTTTGTCATCATTTTGGTAGTGAGAAAATAAGTGCACAATCAACACAGGGAGCCATGCTTTGAAACACGAGTTCCGTTTTGATAACCACACGAGTCCCGGTTTGATAACCACTGGCAATCAAAGCTGACGTGTAAAAGCAACTTTCTGTGTTTTTGAGTTCATCAAATGAATATGTCAGGTTTGAGGATGCACAGTTCTGTAGGTTCATCTCGGTATTCCACCCCCTCGGCTTTCTCTTGTAAATATTAAGCTTAGTGATCGAATGTGGAAGCAACGTTGGGTCAAAGGTCACAGAAGATTTGCGTCGTGCAGCGAAGGAAAGAATCGCGATCTTGTTTCCGACTCAGTGCCTCTTTGTTTTTCATAAGACCTGTCATTCTGCTTGCTCGGCTTTGTTAGCTGTTTGCATATCTTGTTGCTATTTTCTTTGCTTTTATTATCATTTCTTATTTGTGCTTCGTTTATCGATACAACGTCTTGTGCACGGGTCAAAATTTGTGTGTCAGGGGTCAATTGGTTTGACTTGAACTTGACGTTCGTGTTTCACCGAACGTCTGTGTATCGAAACACAGATACACGCACTCCATGACTTTGTAAGAAGACAAAACATATCGCTAGGTTTCATTTGTTTGTGATGAATGTATGACCTTTCATGAAGTAGTTTTGCTTTTTGTTTACTTTTGCCGGTTTGCCAGTTCGTTTTTGGAACTGTGCAAAGCAGTGTCGTGTCGTCTGTTTAGGTCTGGGGAAACGCCAATGAAAAGGGCCGAAGAATCCCCAAGCGTTTCTATTGGGTTTGTTTTTGATTATCCATGTATAACCTGCTTCCTGCAACTATGGTAACCTGGGATTTATTGCATGGGGAACATGAGATTTATTTCCCAGGTGCTTGTGAATGAAAACCTGTGAAAATGATGACAATAACAATTATGAGATGGGCAACTCCAGTGCACCCTCCTTATCACACAAGCACACGCAACAGTTCTATTGATATGATATTCAACCACTGAGGCAAAACTTAAGAATGTGGCAAACTAAATCAGTACTGTTTGATAACCATTTCATCGTGCAATAGGGTGTCTTGAGGGAAGGATAAGCAGTTATAGATAATTTAAACGTCTTTTCAAAAATAAATTTTCGTTTGTGTTACTTATACAAGATCATTATTTTCATTTAATTTAATTTTTTAAATTTTATTTTATTCATTGTTCATTTTATTTGTATTATGTTATTTTGTTTAGCTAGGAGGGGTTCCACTGTTTGTTCATAAATGAGTCGAAAGGGTTTTCCTCTCTCCCTCACAGGTTTTTGTGCATCAAAACTCCAGCTTTTTTCTTCGTCGCGATATAACCTTCGTGGTTGAAAACGACGTTAAACACCAAATAAAGAAAGAAAGAAAGAAAGCTTTTTTCTCTTTTTTCTCTCTTTCGTTTTTGACATTATAAGGTCACTACAGCACGGTGCATTTTATTGTAGTACATCACCAACAAAAGGAGCCAAAAGGTGGAGACAGTGGAAGAAAACGGAGATGAAAATCACCGCCTAGTTGTGGCAACCCACTGTGATGTGGATGATTACCATCATAATGACACCTCTTGGTCCCGAAGACCGCCCCTGCCCTACTTTTTCCCTTCGTGCCTCACGTTCAGGGCGGAGGGTTTCCAACAAAGACTGAACAGGGTCGGGTCTTTTCGTCCTCTCATCGTCACAGCCAGTTGGAGTACCATCGTGGGTGATGGTTGAAATTTAATTGGAGATTTCATAATGCGCTGCTCGATGTGCTTTTTGTGTTAGGTCCTTAAAATTCCGTACGGTGGTTTTCTTGGTGAATTCATTCAATCGCTCCATAACCCCATCACCCCAGCCCGTGTAGTTCCCCTTTCCCCACGAGTACAGAACCATTTTTCTTCCTTTTGTTTTCCCCGTGCCCCCCCCCCCCCCCCCCACCACCCTCATTCATTTCTTTCTTTCTTTTATTTTTTGTCAGTTCTTTTGCAGATGACACCGCAAAGGCTGTGTTAGATGTAAAAGTACAATACACATGTCACATTTGCTTTCAAATGCGGGTATTTCAATGGGCTTGCCTTCAGCTTCCTTCTATGTGAAAACCGATTGTCAATTTAGTCACCACACACTCTTATACATCTATGCACTTGTAAGAAAAACTTTCCTGCTGTAGCTCTGTTGATCGTTTGCCAATCTTTATTCTTCATGGAGGGGTTGATAAAGTTTTTTTTGTTTTTGTTTGTTTGTGTTTTATGTGGTTTTTTTCCTATCAGACTCAGTGAATGCTCTAATAGTTATTGTGGAATGTTCAAGTTATAACCGTTTTACAAAGCAGTCGGTAGGTTGGGTGTGTCAAAGAAAATTTTCCATTTTAATATAAAATTTTAAAGGACAATAGAGTGTTGTTATTGTTATTGTTATTGTTCGTTTGTTTGTTTGTTTGTTTGTTTGTTTGTTTATTTGTTTGTTTTGCATGCAGTAATAATTATCACGATTTATATATTGATTTATTCACACTGGCAATATGTTGAAATATTATCCGGAAGAAAAGTTGTTCAAAAAAGAGGTTAACCGTCCAAAAAAAGAATAAGAAAAGAAAAAGAAAATAATTATGGGCGGGATTTAAAGCTAGCAAGTCCAATAAACATGGACTTGAATTATGCCTATGTCACCTTGTTATGTTTTTCAATCTGCCAAAAGTGTATTTTTTCCCATCATGTCTTCTAACTCATTGTAAAAGTTTGCCACAAGCTCCTGTCAGAAAAAAAGGATTAACTTTTAATCTGCAACAGATGTGACTCGGAGTCACACGATATGCTAACAACAATGACAGCAAAATCATCGGAGCGAGAACGATTCTTCCTCAGTCTGGCTATGACGGTGGATCTGTTTTAAAGAGTCTAGTTGCTTTCCATTGCTCTAGTTTTATGTCCCCGGCTGACAAACGTCTAGTTTTGAGTGTTTTGCTTTACTTGTTTTGCAGGGTTAAAGTGTAGTCTGTCGTAAAAAATACAGGTTGGAGTATACAATGACGAGGGGAAGTCCTAACGTCGGACAGAATAAGGAGAGTAAGAACAAACAGACACACACAATTAGATAAATGAATAGACAAATACACGTAAATATTGAGTAAATCAATTAATAAATAAAAACGATTGAAAACAATTGCCATGTCTAACTTTCACAGACTTTCTCGTTTTGTCAAGAAACAATTACAGTTATTACCGCCCCCTCCTTTTCTCCTTCTGCTTCTGCTACACTACCAGGACTTTTGACTTAGAATTCAAAATAGCAATATTGCAGATTGTAAGATAAATTAGAAGCAGAAATACTATCAAACTAGGTGCACTTTCTTCACTTGATATGTCACAGAAAATCTGTTTTATTGTTTATTTTTTTGTTTTCCTGAGAAAATAACTGTGGGGCTCTAACCACTGCGCCACCAGCACAACGAAACAAGCAACTAACGAGCGAGCGTGGATCACTTGTTTCGCAGTCTTTGTCCACCGTCCGACACCTGCACGGGGGTGGAGGGGTCAGTAGGGGTCAAGAGGGCGGGGTGGCCCCACCCAGCGCCGTAAGGTCAGGGGCACGTGCCGCCTACACACACCGGGTAGCGGTGACAAAATGACCCGAGTCTTGACGTCTTTGTTACCCCGGTGGTTGGCTACATGGTCCGTAGCAGCGGTGAGAAAAAACAAGTCGCGTAAGGCGAAAATACAATATTTAGTCAAGTAGCTGCCATTTTTCAGCAAGACCGTATACTCGTAGCATCGTCAGTCCACCGCTCACGGCAAAGGCAGTGAAATTGACAAGAAGAGCGGGGTAGTAGTTGCGCTAAGAAGGATAGCACGCTTTTCTGTACCTCTCTTTGTTTTAACTTTCTGAGCGTGTTTTTAATCCAAACATATCATATCTATATGTTTTTGGAATCAGGAACCGACAAGGAATAAGATGAAAGTGTTTTTAAATTGATTTGGACAATTTAATTTTGATAATAATTTTTATATATTTAATTTTCAGAGCTTGTTTTTAATCCGAATATAACATATTTATATGTTTTTGGAATCAGCAAATGATGGAGAATAAGATAAACGTAAATTTGGATCGTTTTATAAATTTTTATTTTTTTTTACAATTTTCAGATTTTTAATGACCAAAGTCATTAATTAATTTTTAAGCCACCAAGCTGAAATGCAATACCGAACCCCGGGCTTCGTCGAAGATTACTTGACCAAAATTTCAACCAATTTGGTTGAAAAATGAGGGCGTGACAGTGCCGCCTCAACTTTCACGAAAAGCCGGATATGACGTCATCAAAGACATTTATCAAAAAAATGAAAAAAACGTTCGGGGATTTCATACCCAGGAACTCTCATGTCAAATTTCATAAAGATCGGTCCAGTAGTTTAGTCTGAATCGCTCTACACACACACACACAGACACACACAGACACACACACACACACACACACACACACACACACGCACATACACCACGACCCTCGTTTCGATTCCCCCTCGATGTTAAAATATTTAGTCAAAACTTGACTAAATATAAAAAGTATAAATTGTATTGCAAATCAAAACGAACACGTGAACCTTGTGTATGGGGGAGGGAGGGGGGCGGGGGTCGTGACCGGCCACCTGCAATGTACGGACAGGTTTGCTATGACCCAAGGGTGTCCGTTCATGAGAGGGACTGCTGGAAGTATCTGTGGCCGTTCAGGGGCAGACGTTCGCTTTGGTTAACTGGTGTTTGTTTGTGTGTGTGTGTGTGTGTGTGTGTGTGTGTGTGTGTGTGTGTGTGTGTGTGTGTGTGTACGAAAGAAAACGTTATGTGTGTGTGTGTGTGTGTGTTGTTTTACTTTGCTTGTTCTTGGTCAACATGCGCACTGAAATTTCTCTACCGACGTCTAATAAGTAACTGTGGCCGTTCAAAGGAAGACATTTGCTTACGGTAACTGGTGGTTTTTCGTTGTTGTTTTTGTTTGTTTAGTTCTTTATTCTGCTTGTTCTTGGTCAACATGCGCACTGAGATTTGTCGCCAACGTCAGAAGTCGATGTTCAGGCGTGAGACATGATTTGAAACTCTTTGATGACAGATCCATAACGTCGATAAACCCGACGGCCTATGACGGGACTGCAGGTATGAGGCATAAGCCGTGCAAAAAGTCAGAGAGCTGTGAAGTTTACGGCAAGCGGCAAGAAGTGATACGTAAGTTCTGTACGGTTTTTTTTCATTCCTGCATTGCATATGGTTTTTTGATTGATTGATTGATTGATTGATTGATTGATTGATTGATTGATTGATTGATTGATTGATTGATTGATTGATTGATTGATTGATTCATTGATTGATTGATTGATTGATTGATTGATTCATTCATTCATTCATTCATTCATTCATTCATTCATTCATTCATTGATTGATTGATTGATTGATTCATTTATTCATTCATTGACTGATGTGTATCTTAAACGAAACTGCCTCCGAATCATTAGTCTGTTTTGTATTAAACTGTCTCTTATTTTTTTCCTTTGAGTTTCTGCCAATGTCACCCAAGGCTTTCTGTTTGAATAACTTATTAGTCACCTTTGCTTTTAACATTTATGTCTGTCCCTACAAAAGAAACTGAACTGACACGAAGATGACATGAACTTAATGCTGTAAGTTCAAATTATTTGTCGACATGCGTTAGTCAGATTTTTAGACTGCGTAGATGTTTAAGTAATGACAATTTAGTCAAACCTTCTTTCAGACTCTCCATATTTCTTAATTTCTTCATGCCGTCCGTTGGGAAAAAACCCTCAAGCGACAGATGATCATTCCGGCACTAGGATCAGAAGAATGGTTACTACCCTCAGGCTTTCTTCCCCTGTCCAGTCGCACAACGTTTCCCTCTGTCCCAAGACGGTCAGCTGAGGTGAAAACCATCAGCGTCTGCAGCTATTTGTCCATCTCCACGCTTTGTAGTCCCCCAGTCATCTCAAGAAAGAGGACACCCCTGAAAAGCCGGACCCTTGCAATAACCACGCAGCAAAGACCAGACGCACGCAGAGTTCAATCGAGGTGAGGCTATTTCAACGGCAGGTGTTGCGATTGTCCGGCCAAGATGTCGGGTGCATCTGTGCAATTTCTTTGTCATCTGAGCAGGGTAGCCAACATTTCTTTAAAGAAAAGGGGGGGGGGGGGAGAGAATATTACAGGGATCCCGCAGCGAACGCCAGGCGGGGTGAGGGTTGAACTGAGGTGGGGTTCTTTCAGCGGCAGGTGTTGGTCAGTGATGCATGGCTTCGCGTGCATCTTCAGTTCCAGTACCTTTGTCGTGTGAAGATAATGACATTTCTTCCAATTCTTGACCATTGCTTCAATCCTGCGGCCAGAGTCAGACCGGTCAAAGTTGAACCGAGGTGAACGACAGCTGCGGTGGCTGTCAACCCGCCACAAAGTTTGACTACATCTTTGCAGTTCGTTTCAAATGTCCCGACCCTTTCAAGAAAAATATTCAAAAAAATATTCTTGAAAGGGTGTAGCGCTGCGCAGCGATGGCAGGGCGGCACAGGGTTGAAATGATGTGCTGTTTTAAGCACAGGTGTTTTGTTTGCAAGGTCGATTACGGGAACGCAGAAGAAGAGGAGAAGTTTGCCAGGCCAAAATTTAGCCGCAAAACAACTGTGCATGCACAGAAAGTATAGATGGAAGACTGCAAGAACAAGGCAATACAGAAGAGCGGGCAATAGAACCGATGGCAGGTGCTGTGATTATCAAGCTCTGACCTCTGCTGCATCTTTGCGGTTTCTCAGTTGTAATCTCAAGAATAAAGAAGTCGATGAAGAACAAGGGCTTGATGCAGCAGGAGCAGAGTTGAACTGAGGTGACTCCAGACACGACAGATGCTGTTATTGTAGAGTCAAGGAATCTTGATGGGTGCATCTGTCTCATTTTTTATTGTCTGCAGCGGGAAAGAAATTCCCTTGGAGAAAGTGGGCTGGACCAAGGATTATGCAGAGACGGCCAAGATTTAGATACTGACATTAATCATGAGCGTAGTTGGAATGACTGAAGTGTCTTCAGAAGTGGCAGATATTTTCTTGTCATCGTTAATGCTAAGATATTGGATTAGTGCATCTCCGTGATATTTCAGTCATTGCAGTAAAATATAAGTTACTTCAATAATGTGGTTGGCGTATTAGAAAATGTGACCGTGGTTAAAAAAAAAAAAAGGACGTGAAAGTAAACTATGTGATTCCAGTGTTAGAAGCTAATGTTTTGAAGCCAAGATGCTGGGATTTGTGCATCTGCGAAGACTTCCTTGGCAGACTATTATGTGATAAGATTATCAGTGACCACACACAGTAATGTAAGAACAACCC
>NC_090261.1:5516483-5603983 GCF_037325665.1 Littorina saxatilis | reverse complement strand
CGATTGTCCCAAACTAACTGCGAACGCTGTCAACTTTTTAAAGAGTTTTTGAATTGGTCTTTACGAGCTTGCGCGGTCCATACCATTCACACAAAACAAGACACCTCATAGGCCACTTCATCGGGTATGATTGTCAAACATTTGCTAACAGGCAAACGTTCAGATTTTTTTTTTACATGTGGCGGATGGAAAAAAAATACTGAACGCTTAGTGTAGTGCCCAACGAAGCTTTCCTTTGGAAACTAAAATAGCCTTTATAAATAAGTGCAAGCTAAGATGCCCTGTTTCTCTTAATAATTTTGCGCAGCCGGATAAAACTTGTGTCATGTCATTTCGAAGCAGGCCTGAGAAGTGGTGTAAGGGAATTCATTTATCTAGTTAGTCAAAAATCAAACAGTGAGAGAAAAATCCCTACGCCTTAGCATGTCGAAGTTGGTGGACTGGGAGAAAAATCCAAATCATTCCAGGTTCATTTTCCGCGACATTTTTCGGAAGGACAAAATAATTTCTGAACGTTTTATGTAATAAAGGAGCTTTCCCTTACCTTGGTTAACTTTTGGAAAGTACATGTGCCTTTGACACGTGCAAAATCCCCTGTTCCTCTTCATAATTACGCGCAGATAAAACTTGTCATTTTGAGGCAGACGTGAAAAAATGGTAAAAGGGAAATAATTCATTAAAAATAAATTTACGAGAGTAGCGTCCCCTCATCAAAGTAGGATCCCGAAACCAAATGGCGCTCAGATGGGAAACAAATCTGACAGCTTGTATGAGCTGTTTTATTGATGAAGTATGCAATGTATGCATATGAATATATACATGCATGTACGTATCATTGCGTATGTGTGTCACTGTGGCATAGACTTAAAATGAACATAAAAGTATAATAATAAGTGCGTACTGTAGTGTATAATTTATAGCTTTCTAAAAATCTCCCTGTACATAATCTAGTTACTTTTATTCTTTCGGCTTTAAAAGTTGGCTCTGAAATGTTATCACTTTTCAAAGAAACTTTGAAATTGAAATAAACTTGTACTTTTAAATACCGATTCCTCATTTTTGATGGAGAGAGAGGGCTCACAATCTTATAAAGAAATGCATGGATTCACGAGAAAATTATTATTTTATGAAACTTTTATCATCATTGGTCTAACCCTTCCAGTCATCGTCTCCTTGTCCTCACTTTTACCATTGTTTTATCGTATCATCACATTCATGTCCCTTATCGGCAAGCTACCTGCATGTGAGGACGTTATGAGGATGATCTATGCAATGTAGGCCTATTCAATTGCTTGTTTGATTCAATTTCTTTTGTACATGCAATGTATGGCTTATATGGCTAAGAGCATTGTGTTTTCAACTGCGTTGCGTCAGTGCAATCTGCTCGCACTTTCCCTCTATATGCAATGCATTTTGTATACATATATGTATAATGTTTTCTTACTTCAGTTATCTGCTAAACTCCCCCCGCGGGTTAGGGGGAAGAATTTACCCGATGCTCCCCAGCATGTCGTAAGAGGCGACTAACGGATTCTGTTTTTCCTTTTACCCTTGTTAAGTGTTTCTTGTATAGAATATAGTCAATTTTTGTAAAGATTTTAGTCAAGCAGTATGTAAGAAATGTTAAGTCCTTTGTACTGGAAACTTGCATTCTCCCAGTAAGGTCATATATTGTACTACGTTGCAAGCCCCTGGAGCAAATTTTTGATTAGTGCTTTTGTGAACAAGAAACAATTGACAAGTGGCTCTATCCCATCTCCCCCCTTTCCCCGTCGCGATATAACCCTTCGTGGTTGAAAACGACGTTAAACACCAAATAAAGAAAGAAAGAAAGTGCTAAACTGTAGGAATGTTTTTTTTGTTTTTAGTTAGTCCCTCTTTAGGGCGAGGGCTAGATGTTCAAAAGCAGACCGCTGCTTAATCAATTACCCTCGTTAAATAAAGAATTGTCATTGTCATTGTCATTATCATTGTCATTGACGTTAAGCCGCCTTTAGTTCGCAGTATGGGCTGAGCCTCGGGAGCATTTCGACGTCATCATAGAATTTTGACGAAACGCTTTTTAGACAGCTTTTCAGGAGAAGACCAAAACTGATTCTATTTATTATGAAATATTTGTTTATATTTGTACCTGGTATGGATAGAAAGGTACAAGAATGTTTAATCATGTATTGTAATTGTCAATCTTTTTTTAAGAGAATATTTCTCATGGAGAATGATTTACTTAGTCTACAGAACAAAAATATCAAAATCGCCAAGAATCGAGTTACGCCAAAATTCCAGGATGACGTCGAAAGCGTTTTTTAAAGCACGAATGTTAGTGTCTAAATATTTGCACACTTTAGAATGAAAAAAACACTTCCTTTTATTGGACGATACAACTCAAGAGGAGCAGATGGGGTTCTTTTTTCTTTTAGACTAAAATGCCTGATTCACTGTCAGAATTAAAAACAACAACAAGCAAAGTATATATGTTATAATAACGTTTAATCGTGACAAAACAAAACAATACAGTGACTGATCTTCGACCCAGCGGTCTTTTAAGTGAACAGACGAACACTTATAATACAGAAAATAAACTTATCTGACAAATTGTCCAGAAGCTCGTTCGGAAGACACACGCGTGACCGAGACAATTAACTGAGACTACAATTACTGATTCACTGAAACAACAAAAGGATGCACCCAGCAAGATTATCTAACCTTGACCTACGACAGCCGACAGCAATCAATCTCTGACAAGAGGCACCGGACAAAATTGGTCATCAGATTCCTCGGAGAGGGAGGACATTTTAGGCCGAAGTTCAGAGGTGACCACAGCACCGTTCTATAAATAGCTCTGGTATCCATAGGACTGGTCACCACCCGTTCCTTTTTCTTCCAGGACAAACCGGGGGGGGGGGGGGGAGGGAGGGGTCAAGTCCAATGCAGGACATTGTCCTCTCGTGGACGGAGATGGCCGCGCGCCGCGCGTGCCCAAAATGAGGATCTGCATCTGACCTTATTAAAAACTAAGAACAACTTCAGTTGAGGTTACACATTTTTGTGTGCATTTCTTGTAACATTTCAGTAAAAGAAATGTTATTTAAAACTAGAAACTGATTTTTCTTTCTTTTTACATTAGTCAAGTTTTGACTAAATGTTTTAACATAGAGGGGGAATCGAGACGAGGGTCGTGGTGTGTGTCACAGTGTGTGTGTGTGTGTGTGTGTGTGTGTGTGTGTGTGTGTGTGTGTGTGTGTGTGTGTAGAGCGATTCAGAGAAAACTACTGGACCGATCTTCATGAAACTTTACACGAGAGTTCCTGGGTATGATATCCCCAGAGGTGGTTTTCATTTTTTCCGATATGTGTATCTTTGATGACGTCATATCCGGCTTTTTGTAAAAGTTGAGGCAGCACTGTCACACCCTCATTTGTTTTAATGAAATTGATTGAAATTTTGGCCAAGCAATCTTCGACAAAGTCCGGACTTTGGTATTGCATTTCAGCTTGGAGGCTCAAAAATTTAATTAATGACTTTGGTCATTACAAATCTGAAAATTGTAATTAAATTATTGTTTTTATAAAACGATCCAAAAACAATTTCATCTTATTTTTCATCATTTTCTGATTCCAAAAACATATAAATATGTTATATTCGGATTAAAAACAAGCTCTGAACATTAAACATATGAAAATTATGATTAAAATTAAATTTCCGAAATCGATTTAAAAACAATTGCATTTTGTGCCTTGTCGCTTCCTGATTCCAAAAATATATAGATATGATATGTTTGGATTAAAACCAAGCTCAGAAAGTTATGCAGCACAGCGCAACCACTACCGCGCTATTCTGGCGTCTTGTCAATGTCACTGCCTTTTCCACGAGCGGTGCCGGTGGACTGACGATGCTAGGAGTATACGCTCTTGGTGAAAAAATGCAGTGCGTTCAGTTTCATTCCGTGAGTTTGACAGCTTGACTAAATGTTGTATTTTCGCCTTACGCGACTTGTTGTTAGTTTGTTTGTTTTTGTTGGTGGGTTGTTAGTTGGTTTCACAGAACTCTTCGTAAATTTTTACATGTAAAATCTTTTCTTTCGAAATTACATTATACAATTTTAAACCTTGTTCACACCTTTTTCGCGCTGGTTTGTTGAAATCTTAGTATTTATTAAATAATTTTTTTTTTTAAGCGCTACACAGATGGAGAAAGGTAGAAATATCTGTAATTAAAAATAAAAGATAGTGAATAAATGTGGGTTTTTTAAACATAAATACTAAAAATAAAACATTCGAAGTACGAAACAGAATCTAAATAATGTCACCATTACTGCACTGCTGCGCTTTTAACCATGCACCACCACTGACATATAAGTGTAATATTACACTGTGACGTATTCGTTTGATTTTGACTTCTCGCCGTCACACTTTCGACCATACGCGTCCCCACCCCCACCCCAAAACCCACTCCGTACCCTTACTGTATTTTTAGAATGTCTATCTTAGTTTTCCCTCTGTACTGCGTGCTTTAGTACACTATTTTTTCATGGTGAGTGCTGAAGATTGCATTGGTTGATTTGATAACGTAATGCAAAGACTGTATCTTTGATGGATCTGTGAATACTAATTTATTTTCAAAAGATTGTTACTGTTCTTGTGATATTTCCAGTAGAAATTAAAAACAAGTCGCGTAAGGCGAAAATACAACATTTAGTCAAGTAGCTGTCGAACTCACAGAATGAAACTGAACGCAACGCAACGCAGCAAGACCGTATACTCGTAGCATCGTCACTCCACCGCCCGTGGCAAAGGCAGTGCCAGTGGAATTGACAAGAAGAGCGGGGTATTCGTTGCGCTGAGAAGGATAGCACGCTTTTCTGTACCTCTCTTCGTTTTAACTTTCTGAGCGTGTTTTTAATCCAAACATATCATATCTATATGTTTTTGGAATCAGGAACCGACAAGGAATAAGATGAAAGTGTTTTTAAATTGATTTCGAAAAAAAATTTTGATAATAATTTTTATATATTTAATTTTCAGAGCTTGTTTTTAATCCAAATATAACATATGTATATGTTTTTGGAATCAGAAAATGATGGGAAATAAGATGAACGTAAATTTGGATCGTTTTATAAAAAAAATATTTTTTTTACAATTTTCAGATTTTTAATGACCAAAGTCATTAATTAATTTTTAAGCCACCAAGCTGAAATGCAATACCGAAGTCCGGGCTTCGTCGAAGATTACTTGACCAAAATTTCAACCAATTTGGTTGAAAAATGAGAGCGTGACAGTGCCGCCTCAACTTTCACGAAAAGCCGGATATGACGTCATCAAAGACATTTATCAAAAAAATGAAAAAAACGTATGGGGATTTCATACCCAGGAACTCTCATGTCAAATTTCATAAAGATCGGTCCAGTAGTTTAGTCTGAATCGCTCTACACACACACAGACAGACACACACAGACAGACACACACACACACACACACACACACACACACGCACGCACGCACATACACCACGACCCTCGTCTCGATTCCCCCTCTACTTTAAAACATTTAGTCAAAACTTGACTAAATGTAAAAATTAACCATTTAAATATATCACTCGGTACGAGCTTTCCCCTTATTATTTCGGTTGCTTTTACTTCTTTTAAACTTTAATCACTTAACATTGTTCTCGCAAAATAGTTTCGTTTTACGGATACGTTTCTGACAGACATTCGAGAAATTTGTCGAGAAAAACGCAAGAGAAAATTATCGGAAAAAGTTATCTGTTATTTCTACAATGATGATTGCTGTTGTTACTCTCCCTCCATATCTCTCTATCTTCCTTTAAAATGTATTCACTTTCTTCCACTTTTCTGGTATTGTTTCGTTTTTGCTAGGGTGTGAGTGCCGGTCGTGTCGTTTTTTTGTGGTTTTTTTTTTCTTCAATATTTTAATATTTTTCTTATTACTTTTTTTTCATTGCAGTAAAAGTTATAAGTCAAGTCAGTATGTGTCAACACAATTGTGCTCTGAAGTCATTATTTCAGTGTTACACTGCAAAACATTTTTGTTAATATCTTTGTATTATTAGTAGTAGTAGTAGTAGTAGTAGTAGTATTATTAGTAGTAGTAGTAGTACACGTAGTATCATTAAAATAGGGGAGATGGAGGAGGATTGCAGATTTTCTTCAACAAAGACGGAGCGAGGAAACTGAAAAAAGAAAACTACAACTTTTCTGATAAGAAAGTTGTAAAAGTTGGGCGGTGGGGGGGGGGGGGGGGGGGGGGTTGGGTGAGAGGAGGTAGGGCGGATTTCGTAGGGGTGGTGCTGCAGCAGAAAAGGCTAACGCTGAAATATATCGCAGTTTATGAGAGGCAAGATTTCGAAGATATGCCATTGTGTTTATGTCTTTTTGTATATCTGTCCCTTTTCCCTGCCATTTTCCGTTGCTCTTCGTATTTTTCTTCTTTCTGTTTTAATAACCCTTTTCTCCCTTTCCGGTCGTTTTTCGGTGTGTTTTTTCCCCTCAATCAGTCTTTTTATCACCGTTCTCTTTCTTCGTTTTTTTTCGGCGTCCAGAGCAGACAGGCAATATATTGCTGCGTCTGATGAGGGAGATAAAAAGAGGCGCGGGGTCAGTGGCCCAGTGACCTGTTGCTCGTTGTGATGTCAGCACTTTGTGATGTCACCGCCACGGACCCATGACGCAGCGTTCCGCTCGGATGATCAATCACCGACAGTAACCTCCCTTTCATTTCCGCGCCTCCCCTCCCGGCTTTTCTGTCTTCAAAGCAATATTTTCCTGCAACGAGCGGAGGGGAAAAAGCTAGGCGGAGGGAAAATCGATCACGGCTGCAGTGGCTGCAAATTAAGGTGTTGCATCATCACCTGATGATACGGCCCGGCCTCGACCACGTGCTCGTCCCTCCATTTCCTCTCTCTCTGCCTAGCAACCCTCACCCTGCACATGCGCACACGCAGCGGGCAGGTCGTTGGAAACTGCAAAACAGGCGGCATAGCAACAGCTGGCCTTGCTTTCCATTTTTGTTGTGATCAGCTTTCCTATCTGCACTCTTTCTTCGCTCGACACTGAATTCGCCTCGGCGGGTCAGTTTGCAGGCCATGACAGACAGGCAAGACTTTCGCGCGCGGCTCTCGCTCTCGCTCGTATTTATTTCTACGAGCGAAAGGCGGAAAGTATGGTGTCGTATCAGATCTATGAGGAGAGAAAAGAATCGATAGGTCAGTCTTGTATTTAGTCTGCAGCGTAGGTAACAGGCGTGCTGTCACAGCGAGGCTTCATCCTCGCCCTCTCATTGGCTACACGGCCTGCCCGCCAGGGGTCAGGGGAGGTCGCACCAGCGTTAGCAACAAGCATCTTCCGAAGCAATAGGTATGGTTGGCTGTTTTAGCCAAAACTATCCACCAGAAAGACTACCTGTTGACTGGTAACGCGTAGACACATTTATTTCGTGATGAAATGCATGTTGTCTGAAATTGCTTGCCTTAGTGTAGAAATCAATCGTATAATAGCATATTATGCTATATGAACATAATTCGATTTTTTTTTACCAAAATTTGCATTGTAATTTAAATAAGGGATTTTCAGCTACTTTTTCGATGTTGTATTTGTTTATATGACGCATCAACCTGAACTCTCATATTTTACCTCAGAGATCTCAGTCAAGTTACTGGTACAAGGAAAAAGTAGAAAATTCATAATTATGCAAGTCTTATGAGACGGTTCAATCCAGCTCTGGTTCATGCGGTTTAAATGAAAAATCTCTGAGTTAGTTCACACTCTGATATCATCCGTTAAATCCTCGCCCAAGTGGCCATCATACGATTTGTTTAAAGGCCGTGTTTCGCCCAAATACCAATGGCCGGCTTTTATGCTATATGGCGGTTTATATTTCCTTTCTCTTGTTCTCTAAAACACGATGTAAACTCCAGAAAAAAAAAGTAAGTTTTGGCAAACAAGGACGACCATACGTGGGAAGATTAACGAAGGCAGATCGATGGCTCGCACTCACGCAGGCGCAAGTTGCTGCACGTGCTGGGATTTGCCGCCAGATGCAGTGCTCTGCGCATGCGCACTACAGTCTGGGACGTCACTAGGCCAACAACAAGTGGCCTCCATACAATTTCAATTTGTTCCAAGGCCGTGTTTACGACGACAGTCGCTATTAAATGCAGCTACGGTGCAAATGTCAACTCGCAGATAAAAAAGAAAAGAAATTAAAGATTACAACGGATTCAGGAAGAAAATATTCTGGTTTCGATTTTTTTCCTAATTTTCCCACTTGACATCTTTGCTTCTACGGCTGACTTTTTACATTTAGTCAAGTTTTGACTAAATGTTTTAACGTAGAGGGGGAATCGAGACGAGGGTCGTGGTGTATGTGTGTGTGTGTCTGTCTGTGCGTGTGTGTGTGTAGAGCAATTCAGACTAAACTACTGGACCGATCTTTATGAAATTTTACATGAGAGTTCCTGGGCATGATATCCCCGGACTTTTTTTAATTTTTTTCGATAAATGTCTTTGATGACGTCATATCCGGCTTTTTGTAAAAGTTGAGGCGGCACTGTCACACCCTCATTTTTCAATCAAATTGATTGAAATTTTGGCCAAGCAATCTTCGACAAAGGCCGGACTTCGGTATTGCATTTCAGCTTGGTGGCTTAAAAATTAATTAATGACTTTGGTCATTAAAAATCTGAAAATGGTAAAAAAAAATTTACGTTCATCTTATTCTTCATCATTTCCTGATTCCAAAAACATATAAATATGTTATATTCGGATTAAAAACAAGCTCTGAAAATTAAAAATATAAAAATTATGATCAAAATTAAATTGTCGAAATCAATTCAAAAACACTTTTATCTCATTCCTTGTCGGTTCCTGATTCCAAAAACATATAGATATGATATGTTTGGATTAAAAACACGCTCAGAAAGTTAAAACGAAGAGAGGTACAGTAAAGCGTGCTATGAAGCACAGCGCAACCGCTACCGCGCCAAACAGGCTCGTCACTTTCACTGCCTTTTGCACTAGCGGCGGACTACGTTCAGTTTCATTCTGTGAGTTCCACAACTTGACTAAATGTAGTAATTTCGCCTTACGCGACTTGTTTTTCAATTATTATGCTCGTTAACCTACATTTCTTTGGTCTTGTTAAGAGAAATCTGAGTGATTTACTGATGTGACAATAAAAGTATTTATGTCATTATGTGTGTGTTTGTGTGAGAGAGAGAGAGAGAGAGAGAGAGACGTGTAAACAAAATAAAGCTTGTACTGTTGTGGGCTAATTTGGACATTCTGCCTGGGCATTTGTGTGTGTGTGTGTGTGAGAGAGAGAGAGAGGGAGAAGAAAAAGAGGCAGACAGACACAAAGAACAAACCACACACAAAACGCATCTCCTGTACATCTGTGAAAACTCATTATTGCCAAAAAGCAGGTGAAATGTATGTACACAAAAAAGGTAATCATGAAGTAAAATCACAATGTCTAAACTTTATGCTGCTGCAAAAGAATTAAAAGGGCCACACACTTCGGCACATTTGCTGTAACAGTCACAGATAATTATTAAAACAGGATAATCAGAAAAATAGGTTATTTTACAATGACAAAATATCTATAAAAGATTATAATTCAGTTTTTAATAATAAATGCACAAAACAAACCGAGGAGGGGAACAAAATTGAGAGGAAAATAGTAAAGAGTTAAGTTGTAACGATTTCAATAGGTTATGGTAATGACAAAAGTGGGGAGGGAGGGAGAGGGTCTGGGATTTATATAAAGTTACAGTTTGCATTGGTTCAGTAAAACAAATATAAAAAATTCTCTCTACTGCTATTTCAATAACTGTTGCCAAAACTTGAATCTGATTTGGAAAAAACAAAACAAACAAAAACCCGGCTACTTATTGCAAAGTTTAATTTTTGACCAAGCAGGACATTCACAGTACATTGACCAAATGTTTTTATGGTGGACAAATAACCACATAATTTTGAGACTAATGAAACAATCTTATCCAAGTATGTTTTTGGTCCCATCTCTGACAATGAGATGCATGTACCACCAAGCTCTCCGAGAAGTCTCTTTCATTTGTTTCATAATTAATTGTTTGTCCCATATAAAGACAATTGGTTCGATGCACTAGTGAATGTCTTCAAGCTTTTTTTGTTAGATTTTAAACGTTCAAATAACTAACCTTTCTTGTTTTGTTTTCTATTTATTTTAGACTTTGGGAGTTGGCAGTCTATCTGTTTAGGAATTTTTGATTTAGAAAAAGCACTGTACTTACAGGACCCAACACTTCCAACAGTAGTTCAACAAGCTCATTACGAGGGACAGGAGGTGAGGGGTGGGGGAGTAGATAGCATCACAGAATCTGAATGGGAAGAGGAGAGAGCATCACAGAATGGGTATGAGAATAGGGTCAGTATTTCCAAGTGAAGAGAGAAAGAGAGAGAGAGAGAATTAGAATTTGCAGAAATAACAGAGAGGGCGATTTATCAAATCAAAACACAGCCTAAACATATACCGCAAAATCAAGAGAGAGGTAGTCAGAGAAAGCATTGTACGTGGCAACCAACACACACATTAATCGACAAAACCTTTGAAAGCAACACAACAAAATCACTGAGGTCACTAATTTACAAGGGGGATAACTTGAGGTCTGTCACTCTTTCAGTTTCATCCAATTATGCATGACATTTCTCAAAACAATATTGACAATAACATTCGAAACAAGCTCAATTTACAAGTCAGTTCGGTAACCATAAAATATCATCAGTGATAGCAAATGTTACACTAAAAATTAATGAGACATTTGGTTGCGTTTTTCTTTGGTTTTGAGAACCGCAGTTGCTGCTTTCTGTAAACTTAAAAATGAAATAATTATTTATGGCATCAATTTTATGCATGCTCTTGGCTCTCGTCGTAGACAATATCATCTCTTTGACTTTTTAAATGCTTCAAAAAAGTCCTCCATTAGTTTAAACACCCACACGGCGGTGGATTTACATTCCTCTCCACTCATTGAAGATAATGTATGTGTAAAAAATAATTCTAAACAAAAATAACCTGAAAAAAATAAAAATTAAAACAAGATGCCACAAAATGTTGACTAAAGAAAGCGTTTGCACCTATTCAAGTCTACAGGCAGTAACATAAACCTTACAGTACAGTGTTCCGCTAGCATAGAATAACCCATTCGGCCCTACTCCCACATACACGTATGTAGTTTTAATTTGAGACATGATTCAAAAGCATTAACCATTATGCACACACACAAAATCACATTAAGCAACACACTTGAAAAGTTTCATTTCTCATATCATTATAAGTAGTGAGTGCAGAACCACAGAATTCATCCCATTCAATAGACCATTTTCAGAAATAACTCTTCCGAGTTTGCATGTGTTCCAAGAGAATGCACGTACCCTTGCATTTGCGCAGACAAACTTTGACATGTGCTTCCCGTACACGTGTTTGAGACACGCCCTCTCGCTAGTGACTGGCCTAGAATGTCACGTGGAAAATAATGTCACGTGGGGAAACTTTCCCATGTGACATTACAGGCAAGTCACTAGCGAGAGGGCGTGTCTCAAACACGTCTAGAGGATTCTTTCTTTCTTTCTTTATTTGGTGTTTAACGTCGTTTACTTTACTTTATTTGGTGTTTAACGTCGTTTTCAACCGTTCAAGGTTATATCGCGACGGAGGGAAGGGGAGAGATGGGATAGAGCCACTTGTCAATTGTTTCTTGTTCACAAAAACACTAATCAAAAATTTGCTCCAGGGGCTTGCAACGTAGTACAATATATGACCATACTGGGAGAATGCAAGTTTCCAGTACAAAGGACTTAACATTTCTTACATACTACTTGACTAAAATCTTTACAAACATTGACTATATTCTATACAAGAAACACTTAACAAGGGTAAAAGGAGAAACAGAATCCGTTAGTCGCCTCTTACGACATGCTGGGGCGTCTAGAGGAAGCACATGGCAAAGTTGGTCTGCGTAAATGCAAGGGAACTCACTCTTTCACAACCCATACAAACCTGACAGAGTTATTTCCAAAATTCGTCTAATTGAAGCACATCCTATGTTCACAACAACTATCACTTTAAACACGTATCACTTTCACACTTAACACCTATCACTTTGACACAATACATGTATCACATAACACACAACAGTATCAGCTGCATACCAAACTTACAATAACAAAAGGTTCAAGAATCATAACAAGAAGCCCTCATTCCAACAACAAGAAACGGGAATATACTCTATAACTGTCCAATGCCCTATAATACAAAAAGCAACGATACAGTTCGGTACTAAATGCAGTACAAATCAGTTTGATACAAACAATTTTAAAAAACAAATGCTTTAAAAAGATACAACAATGCTGCAACAAATTAAACTGAAACCTTTTGGGGAAAAAATCAACAATATAGAAAAACAGGGAATAACACTGAAAAAAGCATGTGATTGGGTGTTTCAATAATTTGCCCTCACAAGAAATGTTTCATACATGTTATTGAAAAAAAAGAAAAAAGTAATTATAGTCCTGGCTTCTGTTAATGAAGATTGAGCGGTTTGAAGTGTAACACCATTCTCATAATTTGACAAAGCTGTGTGGTAAAAGTCAAGGGTAGAAATAGAAACAACTGCAAGTAGTAGATGTATTCTTTTGTTATGCCTTGTTTTTGGCTTTGCAAATCAAGACACTATATTAAAACGTTCCCCACTCGCCCCTCAGCCAGACTATCCAGTTCATTCCCAAACCCAGCATTGAATGCAGGAGTAGACAACCAACTTTTGTCGGTTTGAAATCGCTCCTGAGTTGTCGAGGCCAAGTCGGCGAAAAGTCTGCCATGTGAGCGGCCCGGGTGATTTTGGTTTGATTTAGGCCAGACTCCAAAACGCAAAACGAGCTGCTCGACTTGGCGCAGATTTTCTCTATCGTGCTTACTGATTGGTGTGCTCTATCAACCGAGTTAAATATAGCAGTTTGCTCTTCCCGCATTCGCAGGTAGCTCCGATATCTACACTGGCCAAGAATCGCTGCTTAAAACTTGGGGGAAAGTTAGTAGAAAGTCTGCAATGTAAACGGCACTTAACAGCTTCACTTGTTTATCTTTTCTTGCAGGCAGCGCCGATTCAAGTTGGATTAGAACTATGCAGGCAATCATGCACTGTGGGAAAAGAATGTTCAGAGAGATTTCTGGTCCATCCAAATGAACCAAGTTGTAAAACTTAACAACAGAATAAAAATGATCACAACAACAGGAAGTGAATAAAAACTGAAGCTGCATTGGAGTGCTTATCAGGGGATAGACGGGTATACAAAGCACAGATATCGCAGGATTTAATCAATGTTCCAAACCACAGCAAGACAGACAGACAGATGACAATTCTGAGTAAACAGGTTTTCTTTTTACATGTATATGAATGATTACATCTTACAGAAACTATACATGTTTTAAACAATAAAAATCCCGACCTAGCAAGAAGTTAGAACAAGGAAATGATACAAAACAATCGAATGGGGCTCTTCCTACACAACAGTAAAATGCTACCTAAAGTAAACAGCACACAAAAGAAGAAACACTTTTGCGATACATCTGCCCTCTCTCTCTCTCTCTCTCTCTCTCTCTCTCTCTCTCTCTCTCTCTCTCTCTCTCTCTCTCTCACACACACACACACACACACACACACAGAGAAAAAGAATGAAAGTGGACTATGAGGGTACTGCTAATATGATATTGTCACAACAGGCAGACTTTGCTGCACAGTCAAAGTGACCGAGAAGGAAGTTATACACGCACCAACATTCTGACGCAGAGCACGTCAAAGGTAATCAAGTGTCCAGTTAAAGCTTCACAGGTGATTAAGACACAGGCACAAACGCATGCATTAGCATAACCCAACATCAACTGAGGTAATAAGCCAATATGTAATAGACAAATTCCGAAAATAACTCCGTCAGGTTTGTATAGGTTGTGGCAGAGTGACCTTTTAAGGAGTGGACAGGAAGACGGGTTTTCGACAGACCCCTCGCTAGTGATTGGTCCCTCCTTTGTTTGTCGGCGGTTTTGCAAAATAAGGTCACCCTAACACCACACCTACAAACCCAAAGGAGTTATTCCAAACAATCATCTATTAAAGTTGACCTAGCCAGTGGTCCAAAGGCCAGTATTTGCTTTTTGCTTTGGACACTTAGTTACATGCTCGGCTCCGCAAATGGAAAATTTATTTCAGCACAATTCCAATGTCAGTAAATAAAGTGCATGATAGCTGGGTAGTGTGAAATCATCAGCAAGGTTAACGCAATCAGCCTAGGAGAAGACCACTCCCAAATCAAAACCAAGTCATTCACGGAAGAAACTCTTCAAGAAAGCAGAAATGTTCAGACTAAACTCACGCTGTCCCCTGAAAATGGGGAGCAGACGTATGTATGGGCACATAACAAGTAATGGTTGTGTCACTACAATGCCGAAAGTCAAGTCAAGTCAAGTCTATTTGAAGAAACCCCATGGGGGTACATGAAAATAAAACCTGACAACAACCCTTGCTAATGTTTTTTAAAAAGGTAATGAAGCCTACTGCGGTTGCCTCGAGAATAGTACTTATATAATTACCACATGAGTTGTTTGTTCTTTTAAATGCTGGTAAAATAATAAGAAAACATAACCTTTGATGAAATGACGAAGATAAAATAATAATTATAGAGGATTATGACTGCTGATTTGACAAGGGAAATCATACATTCCCCATTTATTCAATTCTTTCATTTCAATAATCAAGTCCTGCATTGGTAGACTTGCTTTTCTACACATCAACTGAATCGTCCATGGCTCATACTAACAGTGGTTACCCCCCCTTCTTTCTTTCACTCTTCAAATTTATGCAGTTCATCCAAAGAGAAGGCAATCATTGTTGTTGAAGGCGTTATTGATGATGTTAGTTTTTTGCTGCCTATTTGAAACCCATTCTCAAACACTGGCTTTAAACCAAAACAAGTTTAAAAAAAAAAAGAAATAGCAAAACACACCTCAAAATTACAAGCACACAGTACAGTAAACACATACAAATATTACTTTTTGCTTTCGTGTAAAGAAAGTAGCCATGTTGAACAGATAACAATATAAATTTAAAAGACAAAAATGTTGTTTCTGTCTCACAAGTATTGGGGCAACAAGAATGGGAACTGATCTGAACATGCCTTTTTTGTCTTGTCTCGATAATTATGAAGAACATATTTTCACAAAATGTACATTGAAACAACAATGACTATGATTTAGTGATTTGCAATACAACTTGAATACAACTTCAGTATAACCACAAAGATTACAGCGACAGAATCATTTACAACCAGAGGAGAATCATCATCAGAATCATCATCGCCATCATCAAATGGAAATATTCGACCCAGATTCAACGCCTACACATACGTAGGAAGAAAAAGTAACACCTTTTTAACAGCCCATTGGAATGTTACAGAGTTATCTCCCTTACCACAGAGGGTAAGGTGTCTAAACGCCACAGTTAACAAGGAAGGTACCTTGTCAGGAACGTCTCAATCAGAACAAAAATGATTAAAACAGTTAACAAGACAGACAAGAAAATAGCAAAATCATTGGCGATTACCACCCGAAAATTGTTTGAACAGAAGGGTAGAGGAAGGTAAGGTGCTACAACTTCTGGATTTTTTTGTCAGTGTATATTTCTTCGTTTTACTTGCTAAGGAAATGTTTTGCAACAATAAGCTAGCACTGTTATGACCATTAAGCCCAACGACGACATATGTTTAATTACCTTAACCGTTCAAGGGCAGGCCAGTTTAAATACCTCAAACAAGCTCAAACACTAACACTTCTTCTGACACTGAGCTCTACAATTAAAAAACCCAGAAACTTACACAGGGATCTTGCTGCAATTATTTTTCCTCAGCACATTGTCCAAACGGGCATGAAAACTTTGGCAGTTTATGTAAGTTTTAGGCAGTCCTTAGCGTCACATTAGCGCCACCGTGAACATGTTTGCCAATTCGGCCAAAATAACTGAGTTTGCAGTAATTTGAAATAATTTTCAGCGTTCGCATTTTATCGATGCTTGTGTTCCCAACCAACACAATCCACTGAAAATGTTCTTCTTCTTCTGCGTTCGTGGGCTGAAACTCCCACGTACACTCGTGTTTTTAGCACGAGTGGAATTTTACGTGTATGACCGTTTTTACCCCGCCATTAAGGCAGCCATACGCCGCTTTCGGAGGAAGCATGCTGGATATGTTCGTGTTTCTATAACCCATCGAACTCTGACATGGATTACAGGATCTTTTCCGTGCGCACTTGGTCTTGTGCTTGCGTGTACACACGAAGGGGGATAAGCCACTAGCAGGTCTGCACATAAGTTGACCTGGGAGATCGGAAAAATCTCCACACTTAAGTTAACCCACCAGGCGGCCGCGATCGGGATTCGAACCCTCGACCTTCCGATTAAGAGGCCAACGTCTTACCACCCCGCCACAGCGCCCGTCACTGAAAATGTTCATTTACAACACGCTGCAAAAATAACACCGATTTTTACAGAGACTGTAGTGGTTATGACTTCAATAGAATACATCGACTTGTAGGCGTCATGCAAAAACTACATTCATGGGATAAAAACAAAAACCACATAAGCATAAATGTAAAACCTTTGGCAGCAACTGTAGCTCTTTATGGCAGCACGGTAGATTGATTTTTGACAACCCAACCGTGAAAGGGGGAAAAGTGTAATACTCCTAAAATCATGATCTATATAATCTGCTGCCTTTCAGATGCTGTATAATATACACAGCATAATACTAGTACATCAAATTATAAGCATGCACAAGTACATGAAAACACTGGCTCACAGGATACACAAGGGGTCAACTGTGCTGTCCACATACAGGTGTTCAACACTGACATGCGTAATTACAGCACGGATTTTTTTCCCAACACACCTGCTTTCTCAAAATACATTTAGCTCACAGGCGTACATCCATGTCACGGAATTTTGACGTAACTCAATTCCTAGCGATTTTGATGTTTCTGTGCTTTAGACTAAGTAAGTCATTCTCCATTAGAAATATTCTCTTCCTTTCTTTATTTGGTGTTTAACGTCGTTTTCAACCACGAAGGGTTATATCGCGACGGGGAAAGGGGGAAGATGGGATAGAGCCACTTGTCAATTGTTTCTTGTTCACAAAAGTACTAATCAAAAATTTGCTCCAGGGGCTTGCAACGTAGTACAATATATTACCTTACTGGGAGAATGCAAGTTTCCAGTACAAAGGACTTAACATTTCTTACATACTGCTTGACTAAAATCTTTACAAAAATTGACTATATTCTATACAAGAAACACTTAACAAGGGTAAAAGGAGAAACAAAATCCGTTAGTCGCCTCTTACGACATGCTGGGGAGCATCGGGTAAATTCTTACCCCTAACCCGCGGGGGGCAAATATTCTCTTACATGTATACGATTGAGAATACATGATTAAACATTCTTTTATCTTTTTATTTATACCAGGACCAAATATAAACACTATTTGACAATAAAAATAATCAGTTTTGTCCTTCTCCTGAAGAGCTGTTTAAAACGACTTACGCCAAAATTCAACGACACCGTTGACATGCAACACTGGTTTAACTTAACTGCATGAAGAGAGGCTGGGTAACGTCCACCACAACAAGCACTGACAACAATCCATTGTTCAATTACATGAAATAAAATTCTTGAAAGGAAACAGTTAACACAATCTTCTCCATGAAAGAACAAACAAACAAACACCACACACTGGTTGGTTGGTTTTTGGGGTTTAATGTCTCTTCAGCAGATGCTAGCTGCTATTCGAGACCGATGCAGTTATTTTCTTTTCCCTTCATGTGGCAAGTTCTACGTTTCAGACTTACATTCAAATCTATCACTGTAAAAGAAGGTTCTAAAAATTTATCATTTTCACTTCTGGTACTTTAAATCTTGTAAAAAATCTTGATCTCTTTTAAAAAGTTAAAAATCTTGTCCGGGGGAACATCCCGGAATAAAACCTTCAGTGTTTCCGCATTGTAGTGTTTGTCTCGAAATTCTTGAACGTCTACACATTTTGTGAGAACATGTTCTAATGTCCATGGTTCGTCACATCCAAAACAGTATGGTGGATCTTCACCTTTCAGCAGATACGAATGTGTAATGTGACTGTGCCCAATGTGTAAGCGACAGAGAACTGTCTCTTCTTTCCTGTTGAGGCGACATTGGGGTAGGCTGTCCGACAGCTGGGGGACGATCTTATGAAGTTTATTTTCTTCACATTCGTCCCATTCACTCTGCCATAGGTACTTTATGTACATGTTGGTGCGAGTTCTGAAATCTGAATGCTTTGTGTGTTTATCAGTGATGAGTCTTTCTCTGGCTTCTTTAGCAGCTTGATCAGCTGCAGAGTTGCCTCTAATTCCAACATGGGATGGCACCCATGCAAACACAATCCTTTTGCCTTCTTCAATCAGAGATGCATGTAGCTCTTGGATTTCGACCAACAGTGGGTGATCTAGCTGAGTTCTCTTCACGGCGGTAAGAGCCGATAGGGAATCCGACAGAATCAGGAAGTCTTTCTTTTTTGACTGATATACCTGTTTCAGAGCTAGCTGTAAAGCTTTCAACTCTGCAGAAAATACAGAACTGTCATCCGGAAGACGGGCCGAAAAGGCCCACCACACACTGTTAAAGGGACATAATTTTCAAGTCACAATAACATGAGGGCTTTTTGAAGTCTGATGTGTAACTGTAAGCGTCACACAGACAAGAAAATAGCAAAATCATTGGCGATTACCACCCGAAAATTGTTTGAACAGAAGGGTATATCAGGTATTCCATCTCTTCATTTCCAGTTATCAGTTCGGCTATTACATGTTCATGTAGATGTACACAAAAAACTACCTTCATCTCAAAATGAATAGTTACACTGGATATTAGTATAACGATACATATTAAAGGTACTGAACTTGTCAAATCCAGGTGCACGGAGCCCCTGGGGCTTTTAGTCATACCTCAGGCAGCTATCCGTTAGAAGAACTACCAAGTTTCATTGACTTGCATCCAAAGAGTCAAGAACTGCGATTTTTTTTACGAATTAAGTTCGTACTCAGACCCGGCTGGTCTTGACCTATTTTTGGATCTAAATTTAGATCAGGTAGATCACCACATCATGCACAAAAAGACACGTCACTAGCAAACTATGTCAGACGTCATCATGAGTTTGTTTAAAACAAAATGGAAGCCGGAATCACTCAGTTGAATCGAACTCCGACCAAACACCACGTAATAACTAGGTTCATTTATGCACTCGCGTGAACAAGAAACTGTCGAGCTTCACAGATGTTGTCGTTGGGTAGTTTTGGGTTTGTTTTACTACCATAGGAGGATTTTTGAACTGTAAATGCACTCAGCTGCAACAAAAACGCAAAACGAAGGCTGTGAGCTGCACTGTGCCTTTAAGAGTGACGAGACAGCAAACTTTACAACAAATGAAAATGTACCATTGTGACAATGCATACCATTCATTCAACCTTCAAACGCTGCCACACATTTACATCTGAATCTAAACCTTCAATTGTCAATATCTATATATATATATATATATGTTCTTATATGTTTTTATATATGCTAGATTCAAGAATATACACACATGCTCTGCCCATGCACGCATTCACAAACACCCCCCCACACTGATTGGCTAAGTAACTCTTTTACCCGAATAAATCAGCAAAATACCGGAAAAATCTTGACAACTTTAACCCAAGACCCAGTATCACAAAGGAATAAAAACAACCAATAACGCTGTACACAGTTCCTCCCTTTGTTTCTATCACAAAAATAAGAGAGACATCAACAACTGATAAACCTTTTATGTTTCAGTTCAACACATTCTTATCGTAGTAATGGAAAAGTAATCTTATGGAGTAGTAATCTAACATTAACAACCAAAGACATTCCACATTGTTATATTCAATAATTCTTACAGATATATGAAACTTTATATAGCAGAAACGTTTTCTTGACCAGTTTTATAAATTTCAACAAATTAAGAGGTAGACAAAAAGTGTCCATTTGACCGTAATCAATCCCAAAAAAGGTGTGTACTAAAAGACAAAATAAAGACTATTCACATGTACAATGGTCACACAGTCAGTATGACAAAATGTTTACAAACAAGTACTTTAGTACAAAGATTTGGAATCCACAAGAAAGCAAAGGAAACAAAAGTTGGATTACCTACTTTCAAAGTTCAAGCTAACAGGCCTCTTTTTCTTCGAAAAAAAGAAGAAGTATTTATAGAAGTAATAAGGCCACAAAAAAAAAATGTCTGTTTCTGGTCACCCAACCGACCCTAAATTTCGGCGCCGACCCTAAACTTTTTTTTTCCAAACTCAAAATGTTTTTGTTTTTTTTTTGGTGGTAAAGGACAGGGTGAGAAAATGAACAACAAAAACGTGTGAAAACGAAAGTCCGCTGACGATTTGTAAATGTGTTGAGTGTCTTGTCTCTATGTAGAGTGAATCCAGTCTCTTTTGCGCGATTTTTAAAGTTAGTTTTATTGGTCTACATTTGAGGTAAAAAAAAAAATAAAAAAAAAAAAAAAAAAAAATCCCTACCTACCGACCCTATTTTTTTTTTAGCCATGTTACCAGAAACAGACAATTTTTTTTTTTTGGCCTAATGGGTTATGGAGAGTGGTTAAAAATAAGATTTACAGTTAATCTTTTCTAAACATAATTTTTTGTACAAGAGCGTAAGTCAAGAAACATCTCATACCACACTAAACAAAACTTTATAGAGCTCCATCGTAACTGCAGAAACACATCCACCTTTGTCTACAGAGCTCCATCATAACTGCTGAAACGCATCAACCTTCGCGGGTAGAACGATGCCGAGGTCAGCCTGACATCATCGTCATCATGAACGACGTCCAGTCCCTCCCTCTTGACGCCCCCATAGCCCCCCTGCTGTGAGTGCGAGGCCCCCTCCTGCCGTTCCAACACTCCGGACGTGACGGTGGCCGAGGGCTGTTCCCGACACACCAAGTTGAGAGGGGCCGCCACCTCCTCCTCTGTCTCGCGCTTGACCCACGTCCCCACCCCGGGTGGTGGCCAGGTGTGCTGACCGCTGTAGCCTCCTTGATCACCAGGGTGTGTACCCGAGCCACTTTCCACGAGAGAGCCAAAGTCCTCACTCTTCCGCCGCTTGCTGAGGTTGAGGGGGGCCACCTGCTCTAAGCCCGGAGGCCCGGCCCCCGAGACGCCATGGAAACTGGCCACGCGCTGCACGGGGCCACGCTTGAACACACCACTGCTGCGGAAAGCCGAGGCAGAGGGCAAGGTCGAAGAGGACGCTGAAGGCAGCACTGGGGATGAGTCGATGATGGGTGAGCGCATAGCAGGGTCTTTCTTGGGGATCACCGGAGACCGCATAGCAGGGTCTTTTTTGGGCGTCATCGGCGAGCGATGGGCCGGATCTTTCTTGGGCGTGGTTGCTATGGGCGACCGGAGCGCTGGGTCCTTCTTGGGGATGACTGGAGACCTGAGCGCAGGGTCTTTCTTGGGGATGATCCCCACGCCGCGCAGGTCCAGACTCTGAGGTCGCTTGATGGTGCCCTGGCTGCCTCCCCTGCTGCCGGGAGGGGAGATGGGGGGCCTGTGGGGCTTGTCGGGGGAGGCGGCAGTGAATGTAGGGGTTGCAAAGCCTGCACTGCTCTCCCTTCCCACACCTGAACCCCCGCTCATGTCCAGAGACAGGTGAGAGGGCCGCGGAAGGGAGGGGGAAGGGAACTGCGGAGGGAAGGGGGTGGAGGGAGAAGGAAAAGAGTGAGATGGGGAGGGCAGATGGGGATGGAAGGCGGTCGAAGGAGAAGGGAGGTGAGAGGGGAAAGGGAGGGTAGGGGAAGAGAGGTGGGGTGGGGGGCGTGAGTGAGAGGGAGATGGGAGATGGGGAGGGAAGGGGGTGGAGGGAGATTGGAGATGGGGAGGGAACGGGTTGGAGGGAGATGGAAGGTGGGAAGGGAAGGGGGTGGAGGGGGATTGGAGGTGTGGAGGAAGGGAATGCGAAGGAGACTGAAGATGGGGAGGGAGGGAGTGAGAGGGTGAGGGGAGGTGACTCGGTGGCAGTGAGCGTGAAGGGGAATGAAGGTGAGGGGGGAGGGAGTGTGAGGAGGAAGGAAGGTGATGGGTGGGGGTTATAGGCTGAGAGTGGGGAGGAGGGGGAGGGGAGGAGCGGGGGGAGGAGAAAAGCGGGTGACCGCTGGCCGAAACAGCATCCCCGGGATGGGCGGAGGGGGAAGCAGGGGCCGACACCCGGAACGGATGTCTGTGATGTCTGCGTTCAATCTCTTCCCTGAACACAGCAGCTGCTGCAGCATCGATTTCCAGGTCCCTGCCCACACCCCCATCCCCCTCACCAACCATGGACTCCTGACCAATGGGGCCCCGAGCGCTCATGGGGCTGGAAAGGTCAGGTGGAGGGGAAAAGACAGAATAGGGGATGGACACGGGAGACTGAGGGGGGTACACCGACTTGTGAGGGGGGAGGGGCGTGTGCGGGGGAGGAGGGGGCTGGACAGGGGGCGGGGCCTGAAGCTCCACCCCCAGGGAGAGGTCAGAGGGGGGAGAGGAGGGGGCGCCGGAGGGGCGGTGGGGGAGGGCCCAGTCCAGGAGCTGAGCCAGACGGTGAGAGAAAGCCAGTAGCTGAGCGGTGCGCGTCATGGCCAGGGAGTCCTTGCAGCAGGGCATGTGTCCTTTCAGGGTTCGAACCAGGCTGTCCCGCTCCTCCAGTAGCGAACCCATGGCGCCCTCCAGTGACCCGTTGCGGTTCTGCAGCCCCTGGATCTCCTGTGGTAAGCAGTCACACTACATGTTAAGCACAGTACACTACAGTTAGCACTTCTCTTTTGCCATGTTATTCTTCAAAATCATCTATATTCCAGTATCACTACTGTATATTTCAAGAATAAAAAATAAAAAAATAAATATGCATGGATTGAACACTGGATTTCCCTTCTTCTAGGCATGTGACGCCAGGGGCTGACAAAACTTCATATTTAGGCGGCAAGCCGAGACTACAAAATAGTGCATGTTTGTGTGCGTTCAATCATAAAAGCTAAAAGGAATTCTAACCAGAATCGATCGATACATAGATGTTGTTGCACTAGCGGTCTCAGAGGAACACTGACTGTCGAGATCTGAGTAAAATGTCATCATATTTTGGTCAAAAATACAAATAACGTATAATATATTGAGTTGTATAATTATGTCTAGCCCTGCATGCTGATCAATTCTGTAAAAAGTAAATAAAAGGATGAACAATGGTTTTTGTCATTCAGTCAGTTTCTCATTATAACCAACAGGTCACCCCCCCCCCCCCCACCACCACCACCCCAAAAAATGTTTCTTCCACATTTTACAAAAACGAACTTATTGTCAGAAAGTGTACAGGATCAGAAAGTTGGCAGCATATATGCCCTATTCTATTTTTCTCAATTTACAAGGAAATGAGGTAAAAAAAAAAAGCTTCAATAATGCAAAATAATCACTATTTGGTCAGCCAAGTGAAAAAAATACTGTACCCACAAAGAAAATCCTTACTCCTGTACACTATAAAGTATCTTAACTTTAAAAAAAAACCTCTTGATAACAGAGTTACAGCAGTAGCTGCCCACAAAAAAATCACATGAACAACAACAACAAATACCTGAATGAGAGTTTCCTTGCGACGTTGTCCTTTCTCTCGGGATCTCTTGGCAGCAAGTCTGTTCAGTTCTCTCCGTCTGGCTCGCTTCTCCAGCTCTTCCCCTGTCAGCTGCTGCTGTCACACACAATCCACACTGGATCTCAGTACACACATGAATACAGGGCAATGTTAGGCTAACTTCTCCAGCTCTTCACCTGTCAGCTGCTGCTGTCACACACAATCCACACTGGATCTCAGTACACACATGAATACAGGGCAATGTTAGGCTAACTTCTCCAGCTCTTCCCCTGTCAGCTGCTGCTGTCACACACAATCCACACTGGATCTCAGTACACACATGAATACAGGGCAATGTTAGGCTAACTTCTCCAGCTCTTCCCCTGTCAGCTGCTGCTGTCACACACAATCATCACTGGATCTCAGTACATGTACACACATGAATACAGGGCAATGTTAGGCTAACTTCTCCAGCTCTTCCCCTGTCAGCTGCTGCTGTCACACACAATCATCACTGGATCTCAGTACATGTACACACATGAATACAGGGCAATGTTAGGCTAACTTATCTAGCTCCTCCACTGTCAGCTGCTGACGTCATAACCGGATTTTTGTGAAAGTTGAGGTGCAGACCTGTGCACACTCAAAACGCTCATCAGTAGTAAACAAACCAAATTTCAGTAGTTTTTAAAATGTTTCAGTAGGAAGCTGTAACGACAGTTCAAGACATAATTCTGCTCACAAAGCACACAAACTGAAACACTATGACGCAGTAGAATGGGAATTATAATTTATTAACAAGCCAGGTGAAACATCAACACTGTTGTAACATTTTTTCTGAAAATGTCTTTGGTCTCGTCATTCTGACATTCATTCATCACTGGACTGTCTTGAGAATAACTGGACTTCCAGCACTGTTGTGCCGTTTTCTTCTTCTTTGGTGACAGAGCTGGTGTCTCCTCTTCACTATCTGAATCTCGCACTCTTTTTTTTCTTTTCCATGTTTCACTTCAATCACAAGTTGCCACGCAGACACTGAACTAAGTCTAAGAACAAAGACTCAATGCTGAGAACATGCGCGTTTCCGATAAATCGGAAAACGTCTTTTCAGCGCAACGGCCAACTAATTGGTCAAAACATCTTAAAACAGAAACAAAGTACACACATTTTTTTTAAGTAAAACATCGGAATTTCGGAATTTTAATTAAAAATCCGTAGCACCGTATTATTTCCTGATTCCAAAAACATATAGATACATGTATGTTATGTTTGGATTAAAAACTAGCTCAGCAAGTTTAAAAAAAAATTAGTGAAGTGCACGCTTTTCTGTGAAGTGCTTTACTCTACTGTGCTATACTGGCTTGTCAATTCAAGCGATCTGTGAGCTGGCCATATGCTACAGCGATATACTGGCTTGTCACTTTCTGCACGCTTTCTTTGTGAAAGTGGCAGAGCTTTCTTGGCTCGTGGCCTCGGAGTTTCGACATTGCTATATTGTCTTGGTGGAAAAAAATGCAGTGCGTTAATTTCATTGTGTGTATGACGGGTTGACTAAATGTAGTAATTTTGCTTTACATGACTTTGTATGTGTATGTGTGTGTGCATACAATAATTATAATGCATGTGACTTGGGCTGGTTGTTCATCCAGTAGGGTTTTCCCTTTTTGTTTGAGTGCACAGGTTTTATTTTGCATTAGTATGGAGCACCAAATGCCCCAGTGTCTGTGAAACCTTCAAATTATACTGAGAGCGGTAAACAAAAATTCAGGGTCAGCTGAATTATACTTATCCAACACGTTGTGGCCCAATTTTATTTCATAGCCGTCACCGTCACCGCTCAACTTTTTCCTTGTATTGAAAGAAAACTGAATCAATGTGATGTTTCCATATATCCTATTTTTCTTGAATTACACATTAAGATGACAGAAACAGACACACATCACTGCACACACAGTCTAAACATTCTGAAAGTGGGATTGTATGATTTATATTTCTGTGATGAAGAGTTTTGACTGAATGCACAAATGAATCTGACTCGCTCAGTCTATGAACACAACGTAGGATTCGAGACCTTAAACACACACACAGACACAAATACAACAATTATATACAATGTATTCAAATTTTTTTCTTATAAATTTATTTCTTGGAAGCATTGTCAACAAAAAGGTTACAACAGAACATCAGATCTGAAAATACAAGTCAAATAAAAAATGCCCATTCGAATGATAAAAACTAAAATATGATGTAGCACACTGCTCAGGTAACGATATCTAATCCTGAAAATGTTCTCAAGCAAAAAGACTGGAAATATCTGTGTAAGCATAATTGTTGATTTAAAAAACTTCCTATTGCAACAAGATAGTACTTCACTACTTGCCTTCTTGTAAGCAGTTACTAACTGAAGCATGCTCTATAACCATAAAAGACAACTCTGTGCTTTCCTGTCAAATGAATTCCCAAAAGCAGGGGCAAGATTCAATGCATAAAAAGGCTATTTTTTTTTTAATAACGCATAAAAAGGAATCTTTTTTAATTAATCTCAAAAAGCCTGTAACTGAAAATGTGCTAACTTTGTGCCATTTGTTTGTTTGTTTGTTTGTTTGCTTAACGCCCAGCCGACCACGAAGGGCCATATCAGGGCGGTGCTGCTTTGACATTTAACATGCGCCACACACAAGATTTAAGTCGCAGCACAGGCTTCATGTCTCACCCAGTCACATTATTCTGACACCGGACCAACCAGTCCTAGCACTAACCCCATAATGCCAGACGCCAGGCTGAGCAGCCACTAGATTGCCAATTTTAAAGTCTTAGGTATGACCCGGCCGGGCTTCGAACCCACGACCTCCCGATCACGGGGCGGACGCCTTACCACTAGGCCAACCGTGCCGGTCAACTTTGTGCCATTCTGTTCTGATCAATTTAAGTGTGCACTCTTCATCTTATCAACTGCATGGGTGGGAGCCGAAAATGTTGCCAGGACTGAACATTTTGGAAGGCCGGGGTCCAGGGGCCGCTTAGGCTCCGGCGGGGTGCAGGGGCAGCGCCCTTGCTGGGGGGTCCAGGGGGGCAGCACCCCCCCAGCCAAAAATGAATTTTAGCATTTTAGGGAGGGTTTAGGTGGCCTCTCCTAACTTTAAATTTTTAGAACAAACAAGCTTTTTGGAGATGCATAATATATACATCTTGTAAACTTAAAGGTTTTTGTAACTGACCAGCTGAAAATTCATTTCAGCATTTCATGAGGGGGCTATTTGAGCCTCTGTGCTGACTTTAAAACTGATAACAGCAAACAAACAACAAATGGGGGGGGGGGGGGGGGGGGGGGGGGTGGGGAATGCACAAAATCAAGAACCTCTATACTTGAAGATGTTTGGTTGTATCACTCTTGCTAGGGGGTCTACAAAAACAAGTAGTAAACACATTTCAAGAGGTTTTTTTAGAAGCCCCTATACAGTCAAGGGAAAACCAGTGCCTGGCCTGTCTAAAAAAACCTCCGCGAGAGGGATTTTGCAGCAAGTGAGAGTGAAGATAAAGAGGGAAATTTTTTTCTCTGCGCGCGAGCCAGCAAGCAGGATGTCTCAGGACTGTATAAGCTTAAACAAAATCTTAAAATTGGAGATGCACTAAAAGTAAAAAATCTTGTTAACTTGAAGGTATTACATTGTAACTAACCAGCTAAAAGTGAACTTTTAGCAATTCACGAGTTGCTATTTGAGCCTCTCCTGGCTTTAAAACTGAAATCAGCACACACTTTTTTTTTCTTGGGGGGGGGGGGGGGGGGGGGGGGGATGAATGCACAAAATCAAAAACCTCTATACTGGAAGGTGTTTGGTTGCATCACTCTTGCTAGGGGTGTCTACAAAAACAAGCGGTAAACAAATTTCAAGAAGGGTTTTAGAAGCGGCTTAAACAAAAACTTAAAATTCTTTCTTTCTTTATTTGGTGTTTAACGTCATTTTCAACCATTCAAGGTTGTATCGCGACGGGGGAAAGGGGGGAGATGGGATAGGGGAAAGGGGGGAGATGGGATAGAGCCACTTGTTAATTGTTTCTTGTTCACAAAAGCACTAATCAAAAAATTGCTCCAGGGGCTTGCAACGTAGTACAATATATGACCTTACTGGGAGAATGCAAGTTTCCAGTACAAAGGACTTAACATTTCTTACATACTGCTTGACTAAAATCTTTACAAACATTGACTATATTCTATACAAGAAACATTTAACAAGGGTAAAAGGAGAAACAGAACCGTTCGTCGCCTCTTACGACATGCTGGGTAGCATCGGGTAAATTCTTTCTCGTCCCAACCAATATGGGACTCCCCCTAACCCGCGGGGGGTACTTAAAATTGGAGATGCACATAATTAACAATTTTCGTAAACTTGAAGGTATTTGATTTTATCACCTAGTTTTGTCTTTGTTTAAAACAAATGTTTACTGCATTAAAGGAAAATCGCCATGCAAACAAAGCAAACACAGAAAATAAGTCACCTCCCTTGTACTACACATTTTTACTTGTAGCTTATGATTTTATCACTGCAGGTGGTATATTCTCAAATAATTGTTGAACCATAGCTTTAACGAAATGAGAAACAAGTTTCAAGTCAGTTTGTTTCAATTAAACACCTTCAAAAGGGCTAACTGCTCAGGTTATAAAAGAAGAAGGTTTAGACAAAAACAGAAACCGGCAGAGTTATATCCCTTGCTAATTCTATACACAGTCTTCTGATGCTGCTTTTCAATTCATCATTTCTGGAGTTATATTCTAAAATTATTGTTGAATCATAGCTTGAATTAAAAGAGAAATATGTTTAAATTAAGTGTGTTTCACTTGGTCTCGGTATTTCATTGGCCTTCATATTTCCTACTTGTAAAATGACCCTCAAAGCTAACCGAGACTAGTTGAGGTATCAATGCGCCTCGCCAGCAGGTGGTTAATCAACTTAATGGCTTTTTTAGCGAGTGGTTATCGACAATTAATGACCGGTAATTTTTAATGAGTTGGGGCATTCTGACCAATCACAGGATCTGTTTCATTAAAACGCCAACTTGATTGAATTACAATTTGGTAATGGTTAAAGGTAGTTGACCTTCTGTTCACAGAACGGAGTGTAAACAGCAGCTGCCAGGGATTAACAAAAAAAGGTATACAAACAAAAAACAAAACAAAAATGCCAAAATTCTTCCTGGGACGGAAATCCGTCAGGGACGGAAGAAATCCCACCCCTGCAACTGTTCACTTTTACATCACAACATAACAAGCCTCTAGTTCAAATTAAATGTGACACAAATATCTGACTTTTACATCACAACATAACAAGCCTCTAGTTCAAATTAAATGTGACACAAATATCTGACTTTTACATCACAACATAACAAGCCTCTAGTTCAAATTAAATGTGACACAAATATCTGACTTTTACATCACAACATAACAAGCCTCTAGTTCAAATTAAATGTGACACAAATATCTGACTTTTACATCACAACATAACAAGCCTCTAGTTCAAATTAAATGTGACACAAATATCTGACTTTTACATCACAACATAACAAGCCTCTAGTTCAAATTAAATGTGACACAAATATCTGACTTTTACATCACAACATAACAAGCCTCTAGTTCAAATTAAATGTGACACAAATATCTGACTTTTACATCACAACATAACAAGCCTCTAGTTCAAATTAAATGTGACACAAATATCTGACTTTTACATCACAACATAACAAGCCTCTAGTTCAAATTAAATGTGACACAAATACCTGACTTTTACATCACAACATAACAAGCCTCTAGTTCAAATTAAATGTGACACAAATACCTGACTTTTACATCACAACATAACAAGCCTCTAGTTCAAATTAAATGTGACACAAATACCTGACTTTTACATCACAACATAACAAGCCTCTAGTTCAAATTAAATGTGACACAAATACCTGACTTTTACATCACAACATAACAAGCCTCTAGTTCAAATTAAATGTGACACAAATACCTGACTTTTACATCACAACATAACAAGCCTCTAGTTCAAATTAAATGTGACACAAATATCTGACTTTTACATCACAACATAACAAGCCTCTAGTTCAAATTAAATGTGACACAAATATCTGACTTTTACATCACAACATAACAAGCCTCTAGTTCAAATTAAATGTGACACAAATATCTGACTTTTACATCACAACATAACAAGCCTCTAGTTCAAATTAAATGTGACACAAATATCTGACTTTTACATCACAACATAACAAGCCTCTAGTTCAAATTAAATGTGACACAAATATCTGACTTTTACATCACAACATAACAAGCCTCTAGTTCAAATTAAATGTGACACAAATATCTGACTTTTACATCACAACATAACAAGCCTCTAGTTCAAATTAAATGTGACACAAATATCTGACTTTTACATCACAACATAACAAGCCTCTAGTTCAAATTAAATGTGACACAAATACCAATCAAACGAAAAAGGAAAACAATTATCATTAACGTATTTTTCAGACGCAATAGTAAACCCTTCATCACGCCATCTCCCATCCTACGCAACAATGGTGCACACACACACACGCATGTACACACACACACACACACACACACACAAATGCCCAGGCAGAATGACCAAATAAGCACACACCAGTACAAGCTTCAATATGTTGCTTGCATCACAGTTTTCATGGAAAACACAAACATAGTAATTAATACACTATGGCTCAATGATGTCTTCAGAAAACAAAACATAACTAATGTATACACAACAGTCCCATGATGTCATCAGACTCAGGACACAATTTAGGTCTGCCTTATGTATCATTGCACAGCAGGAGTCCTTTTCAATGTCACATTGTCATAGCCACAGACTAACGGACCATAGAACACAATAAAGTACCTTATTTGGATGTGTCCTTTCATCTGAGGAAACTCACATCAGAGAGGTACGTACTGTGGACACACATGTATTCTTGTAAAAAACAAAAGGACTTAGAACACAGTGTTAAAATTTATTTTTCATACAGAAAAATCAAAAATGCCCTATTTTGTATGCATGGAAATTGATTTGCTTGCTTCACATTGAAGCCCTCACGGCCACCCTAACCCCAGCAGCAACAGCAACAGCAACAGAAAAGAATATTGTTTGTTTTGGATGATGACAAGGCCAAAAAAATTAGAGTCTTAGGTCAGTTTCCATTTTTTCTTCTTTTTTGTTTGTTTTGGTCAGTGATTTTTTTTCATTTACACAGGCGAATGTGGCTTTTTTTTGGCCGGAAATCTTGTGAACTGTGACCCCTGGATGTCAGAGAATAGATACTTTTCTTGCAAAGCCTGTAAAATAACATTTTGTTCTTTCTTACAAAATAAATTTCTTTAAAGGAAAAAAAAAGGTTCTAGTGTCAGGGGCAAAAAAAAGAGGGTCTGTCAGGGAACTGGAAACAAGGAACTTGTTTTGGCGCTATCATTATACACAGCCCACACTGGCAACAGCTATAAAACTTGTATGTCACACGCTTTCCTTCTTTGCCATTACTAAAGCAAACGTGTGCAAGATTGTATGTTACACGCTTTGGAGCATGTGCAAGAACGGATTCAAACTCGAAATCGTCCCCCAAAAAACCCCAAAATGCACACACGACTTTTATTTCTCCTGCTGTTATCGTTTCTTCTCTTTACAAATTCTTCAACGCTCAGAATACTGAAAACGGCATCCCAGACGACAGTACTGTTTCCATACGCGAATTTAGCTGCCCTTGGAAAGTGGCTCGCTCAGGAGGCCTGTTAGTCTGACACTATAAGGACAGAGTTCTGAACATAGATGACAAAGATCCCGGAAAGAACAAACATTTCGCGGATGCAGACACAGAAAGACGTCATGAAGATTGCGATGCTTCAAAAGATACAGACTGTGACGATGACTGTGACGTCATTCACATATACCGAGACGTCATTTATAGTTGTTCGGTCACTTTCGTCAAAAAGTAGATCTCTCCACAATGGCTGCTCCTGTGTTTAGGTTTATCAAGCGTGAGTACGCAAAACGTGTTTGTTCTCTCCTCTGTTGAAGCTGTGAGACATAATCGCCATTACGAGCTAGTCGTGTGACAGAGAGTTTTCTTGCACACTCGACTGCTGCTGTTTCACTCCGGCTAAAGCCGTCGTGAAACATCTACAGTCTCGTGTGCAAGAAAACTCTCTGTCACACGACTAGCTCGTAATAGCGGGTAATGTCAGGTGTCAAAGTTTACCCATACCTTTTAATCATGAAATTCCTTATAAAGTATGTCATACACTGCATGCAACACAGATGAAATTTCCCCCATAAACATAGTTTTGGCCATGCCTGAAAGGTACACAAAATTAACTGTGCACATAATTCCACAATTATTATTTCTCCGACGCACTGTCAACATAAAGAGAAAAAGAAACTTGAAACAATTTGAAGGTTTACTGACGCAGCTAACATATTGACTGATTTCGATTCCTTTCCTTGAGGAATAGACAGGTAATTTTCTTGGTGACACACTGCACTGTAATGACTAAATGATAAACGGTTTGGTATGAGTCGTTAACTAAAAACAAAGCACAACCTTCAGGTGTACCTCAAAGATTTTACCCGCTTCCCCGCACTTCTTAAAAAAAAAGAGAAGAGAGTAAGACTACTTTCAAAATCACAAGACTAACATAAACTCAAATCTTTACCAAAGCACGCAAAAATATAGACATCGTCATTCTTGCATATTATAACCACAATAACAACATCAGCACAGATAACTCCTGTCGGCACTTTGACAAGCAGAAAGATCCATTGTCTGAGCTTTGACAAGCAGAAAGATCCACTGTCTGCGCTTTGACAAGCAGAAAGATCCACTGTCTGCGCTTTGACAAGCAGAAAGATCCACTGTCTGCGCTTTGACAAGCAGAAAGATCCACTGTCTGCGCTTTGACAAGCAGAAAGATCCACTGTCTGTGCTTTGACAAGCAGAAAGATCCACTGTCGGCGCTTTGACAAGCAGAAAGATCCACTGTCGGCGCTGTGACAAGCAGAAAGATCCACTGTCGGCGCTGTGACAAGCAGAAAGATCCACTGTCTGCGCTTTGACAAGCAGAAAGATCCACTGTCGGCGCTGTGACAAGCAGAAAGATCCACTGTCTGTGCTTTCACAAGATCCTCGGTTGGTGCTTTGACACGCAGATAGACCCACTGTCAGAGCTTTGACAAGCAGAAAGATCCCCTGTTGGAGCTTTGACAAGCAGAAAGATCCACTGTTGGCGCTTTGACAAGCAGAAAGATCAGACCTGAGAACCCTTGTTTTGCACTTTGAGTATTCTCAAACAAACTTCGTGTATTTTCAAAAAAATGAGCGTACTCCACACAGCGTTTGCACATCCATGATTAAAACATGCCTCATGCGCGTCCGTCACACCGTTAATTAAGTTTACCTATACATTTAAAACAAATGCTTTTTTAAATTTTTACTGACACAAACTGTACCGTAATTGACAGACTACAAGCCGCGACTTTAAAAAAAAAAATCGCATTGCGGCTTATAAAAAGATGCGGCTAAAACGTTACCTAAACTTGAATAGCATTCACCTAATGGAAGTTGCCGCGGATTTTCATTTCGCTCGATTAGCGATTACCGGTACTTTATTTTTATTAGCTCCCTACTCAAGACTCGGCGCTTTTCTCTTTCTTTCGCGAATCTTCGTTTGTCAACAAGTCGTTGTGACAAGCGTACAGAGAAACACCGGATGTATCAGGATCTCGCGCGCGCGAAATTTCGTTTTTTTGTGTCTCGCGATAGTTGGAGGAGCGAGAGCCGCCATGTTGTGCTTTCGTCTGCTCGAAATTTGCGCTAAAGTCGTAAATCATCCCAAAAAAGCTTATTCCGGGCGGGACTACATGTGTGTGTTGGTTACAAATTGTGTGTGTGTGTGTGATATTTTTCTTCAAACTTTTTCACTTTTCTCCTTTGTTTCACTTGTTTATTCTCGGAGCCGATTTCGCCAAATACCGTACTTTCATTTGCCTGGTTGTTTTGATTGATTGACACGATCCGATTATATTTTTTTCGACGGCGGCTAATATAGTGACGTAATCATGTGCCAAAATACTGGATCGGCTTCAGGATGGGCTTGTGAAGAAAAGTAGTCTAGGACTTTTTCTCGTCGTATTTTTTCCCCACTGACCGTACTGAGCGTATTCTCGACAATCATGCGTACAAAATACGGCGAAATCATATGGGTTCCCAGGTCTGAAAGATCCACTGTTGGAGCTTTGACAAGCAGAAAGATCCACTGTTGGAGCTTTGACAAGCAGAAAGATCCACAATCAGTACACACAACACTCAAAGTCCGTCAACTCATACAGGCCAGTGTCTAAAACCCTGTGTAATGAAGCCACCGTCCAGGGCCTGTCGGAGCTTTCTCCTAAAGTCCTCATTGTTGCAGCCACGATCGTGTTGAAACACAAGTTGCAGCAGGTTCAGTTTTTCCGTTTCAAGCGTCTCAAGATCTGTCTTCAGCTTCATGTTGGCTGTCTCTAGGCGCCTCACCCGCTGAAAGGAGACATAGCCTTGTAGAAGAATATTAATCATAATAATAATAATAGTAGCACATAAATATAGCAGCACTTATTGGATGAAGCACTTCACAACTGTGTGATTCTATGAAGCTAAAAAAACACAAATTAAAACATTTGCAAATATTGAAGTATAACACTACATTCAGGTTCTCTAACACTCTCTACAGTTTATTTTTGAAAGTTGTTCTTCGACAATTATCCCGTCCAAATTCAAACATGAAAAGAAAATGTGTGGTAAAAAGTTACACCAGAGCTGTAAGCTTCTTACTGTTTAGGTCCAAGGGAAGTAATCCCGTAAATACTGCCAATCATAGATATTTCAGAGCAGGGAACTCTTTCAACATTCAAGGTAAAAATGTTAGTCTGTTATCTCCCTTGAAGCACACAGCTTCCCAAAGAGAACACTGCAGCAAAATGTATAGCTGTCTGTGTTCAAAATAGTAAACAAGAAAACTGAAGACACTTTTAACACTGACAACTACTTACTGCAGGCAAAGATTCTTTTTTTCTTTGAATTATAGAAACAGAATTAAGTTTAAACCATACAAATAATAATAAAACTAGAAGCCCAAAGGCACACACAATATATCATGCATTCTCCATTTGATATTAGCCCAGACCTGTGCACACTCAAAGCGCTCATCAGTAGTAAACAAACAAAATTTCAGTAGTTTTTAAAATGTTTCAGTAGTAAGCTGTAACGACAGTTCAAAGGTCAAAGGTCTCCTTTGCTGGATTTTACTATCTCCAGGTTGTCTTGAGAATGACTGGACTTCCAGCACTGTTGTGCCGTTTTCTTCTTCAAGTCTTTGGTAACAGAGCTGGTGTCTCCTCTTCACTATTTGAATCTCGCACTCTTTTTTTCTTTTCCATGTTTCACTTCAATCACCACGCAGACGCTGGACGAACCAAGTCCAAGAACAAAGACTCAATGCGGAGAACACACGCGCTTCCGGTAAATCGGAAAACGTCTTTTCAGCGCAACGGCCAACTAATTAGTCAAAACATCTTAAAACAGAAAAAAAAGTTGGTGTTTTTTTGCCGTAAAACATCGGAATTTCGGAATTTTAATTAAAAATCCGTAGCACCGTATTCTGCATATAAAAATCAGAGAAATTACGGAGAAACCGTAGATGTGCACAGGTCTGTTAGCCCTATACATCCATAATAAGTTTTGGCTTTTTGTCTAAGCACAGTTCAAATTCACTAAACTATAACTCAACACAATATTTCTTTTGTAAGCTCCACCAAAAAATTAGCATGGGGATAAAGGGTTGTTTCATCTAACAAGCCAACTTAAAGAATAATTTAGATTACACACACAAGATTCAAAGAACTTACATCTGACAGGGTCGAAGAAATCTTGCGCTGCTTATGACGAAATCTTTGGGCGGCAAGTCGATTCTGGTCGCGGCGTTTCCGAGCTCTTTCCCATTCTTCCTCCGTCAACTACAACGAGGCACGAGAGGGTCGCATCAGTCGCACGGTTGTTTCCATGACGACCTAGCATCAATCATCACGGAAACCCCCCCATCTTGTTTGCATCGCAATACGATTACTGTATTACGATATGTAGGCTCGTGTTTGGTTTGTACATAAAATTAGGTCAGTCACTCAAAGCCACACTCAGAGAGAGATAGAGAGAGACTCAGAGAGAGAGAGAGAGACACAGAGTATGTGTCTGTATAAAATTCAGCCTGCAACGTGCTCTCACCTCATTTTTATATTTAGTCAAGTTTTGACTAAATATTTTAACATCGAGGGGGAATCGAAACGAGGGTCGTGGTGTATGTGCGTGTGTGTGTGCGTGTGTGTGTCTGTGTGTGTGTGTGTGTGTGTAGAGCGATTCAGACTAAACTACTGGACCGATCTTTATGAAATTTGACATGAGAGTTCCTGGGTATGAAATCCCCGAACGTTTTTTTCATTTTTTTGATAAATGTCTTTGATGACGTCACATCCGGCTTTTCGTGAAAGTTGAGGCGGCACTGTCACGCCCTCATTTTTCAACCAAATTGGTTGAAATTTTGGTCAAGTACTCTTCGACGAAGCCCGGGGTTCGGTAATTGCATTTCAGCTTGGTGGCTTAAAAATTAATTAATGACTTTGGTCATTAAAAATCTGAAAATTGTAAAAAAAAATAAAAATTTATAAAACGATCCAAATTTACGTTTATTTTATTCTCCATCATTTGCTGATTCCAAAAACATATAAATATGTTATATTTGGATTAAAAACAAGCTCTGAAAATTAAATATATAAAAATTATTATCAAAATTTTTTTTTCGAAATCAATTTAAAAACACTTTCATCTTATTCCTTGTCGGTTCCTGATTCCAAAAACATATAGATATGATATGTTTGGATTCAAAACACGCTCAGAAAGTTAAAACGAAGAGAGGTACAGAAAAGCGTGCTATCCTTCTCAGCGCAACTACTACCCCGCTCTTCTTGTCAATTCCACGTGCACTGCCTTTGCCACGGGCGGTGGAGTGACGATGCTACGAGTATACGGTCTTGCTGCGTTGCGTTGCGTTCAGTTTCATTCTGTGAGTTCGACAGCTACTTGACTAAATATTGTATTTTCGCCTTACGCGACTTGTTTTTACTTTCTATTATCTCCCCTGAGCTATCGCCAGTGCCACATGTACATTAGATTTGAAACAGGACTTAGTTTTACCACTCATCATAAACTCTTAAACCAACAGTAATCAAAAGGTGTTCTATAGCGATACATTGTTTGTTTTTTAGAACACAAGTAAAACTGACAGCCATTTCGAGAAAAAGGCAATAAACAAACATCACTGGTTAAACAAGACAAGAGCAGTTTTTGGCTCACGTAAGTGTAGCCTATGCGATGCTAACTTTTGTCTGTCTGTGCGTGCGTGTGTGTGTGTGTGATAGAAACTTTAACATTTCTGAGTCTATGGATAAAGCTCGCATAAGAAGATTACGTCTCGGTCAAAAGTGTTTGACGTGTGTGATAGAAACTTTAACATTTGAAGACGTCACATTATGACGTAAGAGGGTTAGACGTCACGCGAAGGAATTACTGAAAGTCTCGGTCATTGTTATTGTGAGCGGGCCGAGACTAGTTGGCAGATCTAGTGTCTCGCTTTCTTGCACAGTTTCACCTATGCTTACTGTGTGTGTGTGTGTGTGTGTGTGTGTGTGTGTGTGTGTGTGTGTGTATGTGTGACGGAGTGATTGAGTTTGTGTTACTGTTTGTCGATTTCTTACGTGAGCCTTGAAGGCTTCGCCTCTGGTTAACAAATGTAATTAGGGTAACATCAGAACTTGCTCAGTGGTAACAATTAATACATGTATATGTGCGTACCATGTTTTACAGTCCTTTCAAGACATTAACTAAGATGATAGGAAACCAGTAAAACCGTGTAAACAGGAAAGGCAACTACATTTTTATTTTTATACAGTACTCCAATAAAAGTAAGATTGAATAATATGTTTACTTACTGTGTCATATTTTCCAGTCATTCTCACTCTGTGGTTTGTTAGTTTGTTTTTAAACGCTAACGTTTTTATCAGTCCCAATTTCATTTTAAAAGCTACTTCACTTTTGCCTGGCTCATTTGAAGAAGACAATATATGCCTTGTAACCACATGACAGCCTAAACACATAATTTATCCAGGAAGATTCATTTTTGAAGCTTAAATTTTTCTCATAAAATTCTGACCACATGAGGGGAAGTACATATCATTATACGCAAAGCAGTGCATACATTCAATCAAGCTCCTCTGTGCTGCATTAGGGATATGGAGAAATTTCCCTGTAACACTAACAAGTAAGGCCAAACAAAAATATATGTTGGTTTAGGGTAACGTGATCAAAAAAGATATGATCGGTAGGTCGGCTTTTAAAAAAAATATAAAAATTTTAGTTGATTTGTAAAGGTTACTTCTCGGTGTGGTTCGCGAAATGTGCCAACAGTTTTTGTTTTTTTTGAGAAATGAAATTAAAGTTTTAGGGTCGGCGGGGCAAAAAAAAGTTGGTCGGGTTACCCTAAACTAACTTGTGTGTGTGTGTGTGTGTGCATTAGGGATATGGAGAAATTTCCCTGTAACACTAACAAGTAATCAACAAAAGATTCAACTTAGACACAAACTGAATTGAGGGATTTCCCCAATTCCAATGACAATAAGATAAACCAAATACAAATATAAAAGTAATGATTATAAGGCAACAAAAAAAACCAAAAAAAAAGTGTGGTTAAGGTAGCATAGCCAAAAAAAAATAGGGTAGGAAGATAGGCAATCACTTTTTTTTTAAAACTTTTTTTCTAATGTGTACAAATTAAACCTACTTGACAAGGAAATAAGTGTGCGACTCGAGCGCTTTCGCTTTCATTGCGTTTTCTGCACTGGTTTTTTTTTATTGTTTTGTTTTTTTGACAAATCTAATAAAAAGTTATAGGGTCGGCCCCTAAAAATAGGGTAGGTCGGGTTACCGTAACCACACCTATTTTTTTGTAGGCCTAAGTATAACAGTTCTCGGGGGAAAAGGCCCCTGCTATTGTTTTTTTTAATTTAAAGTCATATGTAAGGTAGATTTAACTGCAAAAGGTAAGTGTAAAAAGAGTAAAAAGGTAAGTGTGAGAAGTACAGCCATCTGTAAACTTTTGTTTTTGTGGATAGCAACTTGCAACATCCATTGATCCAGTTTTTAAAAAATTGAGTTCCCAAACAGACAGACATGCATCCATTCTTCTGATCCAACTTCCAAGGTGTTGTTTTGCCATAGACACAGACTAACATTTTTTTTGTAAACTTGTCTCTTTTCTGGTGGGACTTGAAAAAAAAACACAACAGGGTTCTAACTTCCAGCAAAAGTTTTGACGTAGAGAGATAACTGCTTCTCTGAAGCACCATGTTTATTTATTTTAGTTGCAGTGCACTGTTTTGCAATATATCTTCATTTTTATAAACATTCAAACATCATCTTGCTGTGTATGCACTTCTTCAGCGCTGACATTTTTTTTTATAACAGATGTGGATGTACTGCATTGCAAGTAGACATTGAATGCCAGTGAAATCCTCAAAAAACTATTGTTCTCTTTTGTGGAAGGATCTGAAGGTTCAGTGAAGAAAGAAAGTCAGAAAGGAAAAGAAGGAACAGATAAAAGAAAAGTAGTGAAAGTTTGAACGCATGAACTCCACTCAACTTCATCTGCAAAGTGTGGATCTCTTTCACCAGGCTTAATTCAGAAAGAAGACAGATATTGAGATAAGGAAAAAAAAAATAGGTCTGTTTACGGTAACCCGACCGACCCTAGTTTTTAGGCCCGACCCTAATCTTTTTTTTGGATTGTCTGAAAAAAAAAACCGCATCCAAAATAGAGCTGTTTGCGCTCAAACAGCAGACGACAGAAGGGAGGTAAGCTCAAAGTACTGTTTATAGTTATGTTGGGCAAAAACAGGGATTGATGAGAAGAAATGAACTGTGAAACATCATAGAGAGGGGAGAAAAAAAATAAAAAAAAAAAAAAAAAAAAAAAGCCGACCTACCGACCCTATTTTTTCACCCTATGTTACCGTAAACAGACCTCAGAAAGAAGACAGATAAGGTGTGGATCTCTTTCACCAGGCTTAATTCAGAAAGAAGACAGATAAGGTGTGGATCTCTTTCACCAGGCTTAATTCAGAAAGAAGACAGATAAGGTGTGGATAGATCTCTTTCACCAGGCTTAATTCAGAAAGAAGAAGGTAAGGTGTGGATCTCTTTCACCAGGCTTCATTTTCAAATGAGAAACAACATAAGGCAAAAAAAATTATATGTTTGTTTTAGATGACAAGGCAAACAAAATAATTAGGCTCGATAGGTTGGTTCATTTTTAATTATTTAAAAATGTAATTTGATGGAAGTATTTGACTTTTTATTGACCGCATATCGCGCAAACTATGTCCGCTGGATGTCGGCGACGAGTAATTTTCCTTGCAAAGTCTTCAAAATCGAATATTGTCCTTTTTGATAAAATTTAAAAAAACATTGAAGGGGGAAAAAAAAGTTATTGGGTCAAGAGGAAAAAATAGGATCGATCAGGGAATCGGAAACAAGGGACTTTTTAGTGTGCATAAAAACTATTTTTCTGTTATAATTTTTCTCTTACGCTTACAGACTTTCAAGCCGGTCATCAGTGCAGAAACACAAGAGGGACAAGAGGATAAGGATAAGATTGATGTAGTCCTGTGAGGTTACCCTCATGGAAATTCAGGCTGCTTTCTCCCAGAGGAAAGCGAGCTGCCATACAGTATACGGCGCTACCCTTACCTCATCTTTGGGCGGAGTTGTGAAGTCCACCGTGAGCTCCCCCTTCCCCTCCGCCTTCCTGCGCGACTGAATGATGAGACGGAGATCCTGCTTGATGATGTTGCTGGGGTCTCCCGATTCAAGCGACGCGAGCGTGGCAACCACCAGCTTCTCGTCCTGCACCAGGTTACGGTTGTTGAGCAATCCAACCGGTGGGGAGTGGCGATAAGCACCGAAGGCAGGAGACTGCCGCCGAAAACCTCCTGTCTCCTCTTCGTCTGCGTATCTGGGTTCAGTTTTGATGAGCGGCAGAGAGCTGGATCCGTTGTCTGAGCCGGTGTGCTGTGTTTTGACCGGTGGCGGTGAGATGGAGCCGTTTTCTGAGCCGGTGTGTTGTGTTTCGTCCGGAGGCGGTGAGCTGGAGTCGGTGTCAGAGCCGGTGTGCGGTGTCTTGACCGGTGGCGGTGAGTTAGAGCCACTGCTCGAGCCCGAGCCAGAATGGGAGCCTGTGCCTGAGCCCATGAACGTGAGCGAGGGGTGGGTGTGGTGATGAGTGGTGAAGGTCTCCGCACTGCACGTGGTCATACCCCCCCTGCACACATGAAAATCATTAAATTAAAGTTTATACAAACACTAAACGAACTTCAAGAAATAAAAACCATGGTCATACCCCCCATGCACACATGAAAATCATTAAATTAAAGTTACAAACACTAAACGAACTTTGAGAGAGAAAAATCACAGCAAATGTGAAACAGGTTTTTAAAATATGGAGGTACAGTGGAACCCCCCTTTTAAGACCTCCAAAAATCTGAGAGCGTCAGGTCTTAAAAAGGAGGGAGTCGGACATTTGGAATAAATGTACAGAGTCAGAGGTTATGAACAGAAAATGTGAGAAAACAGGGTCTGAAAAGGGAGGGAACCTTAAAGTGAGGGGTTCTTTAAAGGGGGGTTCCACTGTACAACTTTCTTTCTTTATTTGGTGTTTAACGTCGTTTTCAACCGTTCACGGTTATATCGCGACGGGGAAAGGGGGGGATGGGATAGAGCCACTTGTTAATTGTTTCTTGTTCACAAAAGCACTAATCAAACAAGAAGAGCAAACGCTCGATCGAGTCACTTTCGCAGTTCTGAATATTATATGAGGCATCAGATGGACAGGAAGAAATTGCTATTCACAACACAATGAGTCACGTTCACATAAAATTTGAGCCCGGTCACTTTTATAGTTTCCGAGAAAAGCCCAACGTTAAGTTGTGTGTTGCCGAACAGAAAAGGCTAGTTATCTCCCTTGTTTTTCTGATAACGTTCGTAAAAGGCTACAGATGTAAATACTTTGATGTAAAGAATAATCCTACAAAGTTTCAATCACATCCGATGAACTTTGTCAAAGATATAAAATGTCTAATTTTTCCTTTGACGCTGACCTGTGACCTTGAAAAAGGTCAAAGGTCATCGAAACCATCGTTAAAGTGTAGAGGTCATTGGAGGTCACGACTAAACAAAATATGAGCCCGATCGCTTTGATAGTTTCCGAGAAAAGTCCAACGTTAAGGTGGTGTCTACGGCCGGCCGGACGGCCGGCCGGACAGACTAACACTGACCGATTACATAGAGTCACATTTTCTCAAGTGACTCAAAAATTGCTCCAGGGGCTTGCAACGTAGTACAATATATGACCTCACTGGGAGAATGCAAGTTTCCAGTACAAAGGACTTAACATTTCTTACATACTGCTTGACTAAAATCTTTACAAACATTGACTAGGCCTAAAAAAAAAATAGGTGTGGTTACGGTAACCCGACCTACCCTATTTTTAGGGGCCGATCCTATAACTTTTTATTACATTTGTCAACACAAAAAAAAACCCCAAAAAAAACCGAGTGCAAAAAACGCAATGAAAGCGAAAGCGCCCGTGTCGCACACTTATTTCCCTGTCAAGTAGGTTTAATTTGTACACATTAGAAAAAAAAGTTAAAAAAAAAAAAAAGTGATTGCCTACCTACCTACCCTATTTTTTTTGGCTATGTTACCGTAACCACACCTATTTTTTTTTTTGGCCCTATGTTCTATACAAGAAACACTTAACAAGGGTAAAAGGAGAAACAGAATCCGTTAGTCGCCTCTTACGACATGCTGGGGAGCATCCCCCAGCATCGGGTAAATTCTTCCCCCTAACCCGCGGGGGGGGAGGGGGGGGGGGGGAGGGGAGGCGGACTGTACAACTACAAAGAATAGAAATTGAAGGGACAATCTATCAACGCTAAACAAATGTATTGTGGCGTTTTGAAAGCAACTGATGTCTTCATCATCTCACAACACTGGAAGAAAAAGAGAAGCATCACAACACACACAGATCACGAATGGCATTGGGATACATCAGGGTACTACCCACGTAGTACCAGTTGTACTCTTTTCGCAAAAAAATAACGGTGGTGAGAAGCTCAAGAAGACATATGATCAAGAGAAACAACTTTGAAAATAAAAAGCTGACCAGTTCAAGACACAAGGTAACAACTTACTCATGCTTTCTAGTGCCACTGTCAGAAACTCATTCTTCTTCACAGGGATGGCCCGGTGCATACCAAAGTTGCTGCATCTGATTTGAAACTGAATTTTCACTGGCCAGCCGCAAGGCCTAGCCCGGCGGATATTTTACTCGCCCCTGGCGACCAGGCAGACAATTTGGCCATCCCTGCTTCAATAATTGCAGTTTAACTTTTAGTGACAAGCATATGAGTTTAGCTTCCCACGCTTTGCAGCTTGACGAATTGAAGAGCCAGCTCCACCCACCCTCGTCAAATGTTGTATTTAAAATGCACAGGCCGCCCACGGTAAAGTATTGCATCAAGAAGCAATCCAGCATAAAAGATGGATAAATATGGCTAACAAGGGTATCTATGGGGACTTACAAGCCTACTTAACCAAAGAAAGTAGACTATACTTATGCTACACTTGTTTTGTTTGTTCAATATTTGTGTGGTCGTGAAGCTTAAAAAAGGGCAGTCTATATCACACAGAAAAAGCTAAAAATAGAGGCTGGGGTTACATGTGCACCCTACCCTATGGCCCAGACATACATTGATACAAGCCTTTTCACTTGCAAGATAAGGCATACACAATTACAAACACACAACAAGAAGGGCAAAGCCCATACGACTCACATGCTTTACACATTTTTCCTACCAAAATACATGTGACCTTGACCCAAGACCCAAGGTCAAGGTCATCCAAGGTCATGCAACACAAAGCTGTTAATTCAAGACATAGGAAGTACAATGGTGCTTATTGGCTCTTTCTACCATGAGATATGGTCACTTTTAGTGGTTCACTACCTTATTTTGGTCACATTTCATAAGGGTCAAAGTGACCTTGACCTTGATCATATGTGACCAAATGTGTCTCATGATGAAAGCATAACATGTGCCCCACATAATTTTTAAGTTTGAAACAGTTATCTTCCATAGTTCAGGGTCAAGGTCACTTCAAAATATGTATACAATCCAACTTTGAAGAGCTCCTGTGACCTTGACCTTGAAGCAAGGTAAACCAAACTGGTATCAAAAGATGGGGCTTACTTTGCCCTATATATCATATATAGGTGAGGTATTGAATCTCAAAAACTTCAGAGAAAATGGGAAAAATGTGAAAAATAGCTGTTTTTTAGGCAACATTTATGGCCCCTGCGACCTTGACGCAAGGTCAAGATGCTATGTATGTTTTTTGGGGCCTTGTCATCATACACCATCTTGCCAAATTTGGTACTGATAGACTGAATAGTGTCCAAGAAATATCCAACGTTAAAGTTTTCCGGACGGACGGACGTCCGGACGTCCGGACAGACGGACGGACGACTCGGGTGAGTACATAGACTCACTTTTGCTTCGCATGTGAGTCAAAAACCTGTTTCCGATTCCCATGACCGACCCTATTTTTTTCCCCCGACCGTAGAACTTTTTTTGACCCTTCAAGTTCAAACAAATATTTTTATTAAAAAAGACATTCGATTTTGCAGAATCTGCAAGGGAAGTTACTCTTTTCTGACATCCAGGGGACACAGTCAGTACAATTTTGAGCCAATATAATTAAGCCAAATACAACTGTGTAACCAAAAGAGAAAATCTGCAGTGTGTGTGTGTGTGTGAATCTTGACTCATTTTGTCTGGAGGACAGAGCTCTACAATTTGTGTGCGGGCATTCTATTGGCTGAGCTGTTTTCTGGGTTGCAACTTTCACCCATCATCATGTTACAAACATTCACAATACAGCCCTTTTTTTTTCAAAAACAGACTCACATTCACAGTCGAATTGAAAACCATAAGCTTAACAGACACTGTAAAGACCTGACCTACACATTGAAGGCTTGCAAGCTTACTCCTGATAGGCGCTTTATGTGATAAGCTGTTAAGCATGCCTGACAGTTTCAATGGTAGTTGGTACATTACTCTCTGCTTAATCTCTGATCAGTTTATCACTTTACGCCCACTCAACCTAAATAGTTATCACAAAGTGACAGCATGTTACCTCTTGTACTCCTGCAGTTCTTACCTCATGTAAAACACCTGGACAGGATAACAGTGAGGAAAAAACATAACAAGAAGAGCAAACGCTCGATCGAGTCACTTTCGCAGTTCTGAATATTATATGAGGCATCAGATGGACAGGAAGAAATTGCTATTCACAACACAATGAGTCACGTTCACATAAAATTTGAGCCCGGTCACTTTTATAGTTTCCGAGAAAAGCCCAACGTTAAGTTGTGTGTTGCCGAACAGAAAAGGCTAGTTATCTCCCTTGTTTTTCTGATAACGTTCGTAAAAGGCTACAGATGTAAATACTTTGATGTAAAGAATAATCCTACAAAGTTTCAATCACATCCGATGAACTTTGTCAAAGATATAAAATGTCTAATTTTTCCTTTCACGCTGACCTGTGAGCTTGAAAAAGGTCAAAGGTCAACGAAACCATCGTTAAAGTGTAGAGGTCATTGGAGGTCACGACTAAACAAAATATGAGCCCGATCGCTTTGATAGTTTCCGAGAAAAGATATAAAATGTCTAATTTTTCCTTTGACGCTGACCTGTGACCTTGAAAAAGGTCAAAGGTCAACGAAACCATCGTTAAAGTGTAGAGGTCATTGGAGGTCACGACTAAACAAAATATGAGCCCGATCGCTTTGATAGTTTCCGAGAAAAGTCCAACGTTAAGGTGGTGTCTACGGACGGCCGGCCGGCCGGACAAACTAACACTGACCGATTACATAGAGTCACTTTTTCTCAAGTGACTCAAAAACTGAGTGAATCAGAATACCTGTACAGTGGAACCCCCCTTTTAAGACCTTCAAAAATCTGAGAAAATCAGGTCTTAAAAAGGAGGGAGTCTTAAAATGGGGGGTAAATTTACAGAGGTTGTGAACAGAAAATGTGAAAAAAACAATGTCTTACAAGAAGAGCAAACGCTCGATCGAGTCACTTTCGCAGTTCTGAATATTATATGAGGCATCAGATGGACAGGAAGAAATTGCTATTCACAACACAATGAGTCACGTTCACATAAAATTTGAGCCCGGTCACTTTTATAGTTTCCGAGAAAAGCCCAACGTTAAGTTGTGTGTTGCCGAACAGAAAAGGCTAGTTATCTCCCTTGTTTTTCTGATAACGTTCGTAAAAGGCTACAGATGTAAATACTTTGATGTAAAGAATAATCCTACAAAGTTTCAATCACATCCGATGAACTTTGTCAAAGATATAAAATGTCTAATTTTTCCTTTGACGCTGACCTGTGACCTTGAAAAAGGTCAAAGGTCAACGAAACCATCGTTAAAGTGTAGAGGTCATTGGAGGTCACGACTAAACAAAATATGAGCCCGATCGCTTTGATAGTTTCCGAGAAAAGTCCAACGTTAAGGTGGTGTCTACGGACGGCCGGCCGGACGGCCGGCCGGACAGACTAACACTGACCGATTACATAGAGTCACATTTTCTCAAGTGACTCAAAAACTGTACCGTATTTGACGGACTACAGGCCGCGACTTTAAAAAAAAAATCGCATTGCGGCTTATAAAAAGATGCGGCTAAAACGTTACCTAAACTTGAATAGCATTCACCTAATGGAACTGGAAGTCGCCGCGGATTTTCATTTTGCTCGATTAGCGATTACCGGTACTTTATTAGCTCTCTACTCAAGACTCGGCGCTTTTCTCTTTCTTTCGCGAATCTTCGTTTGTCAACAAGTCGTGACAAGCGTACAGAGAAACACCGGATGTATCAGGATCTTGCGCGCGCGAGATTTCGGTTTTTTGTGTCTCGGGATAGTTGGAGGAGCGAGAGCCGCCATGTTGTGTTTTCGTCTGCTCGAAATGTGCGCAAAAGTCGTAAATCATCCCAAAAAAGCTTATTCCAATTATTTTTCTTCAAACATTTTCACTTTTCTTCTTTGTTTCACTTGTTTATTCTCGGAGCCGATTTCGCCAAATACCGTACTTTTGTTTGCCTGGTTGTTTTGACTGATTGACACGATCCGATTATATTTTTTTCGACGGCGGCTAATATAGTGACGTAATCATGTGCCAAAATACTGGATCGGCTTCAGGATGGTCTTGTGAAGAAAAGTAGTCTAGGAATTTTTCTCGTCGTATTTTTTTCCCACTGACCGTACTGAGCGTATTCTCGACAATCATGCGTACAAAATACAGCGAAATCGTATGGGTTCCCAGGTCTGTGATTCCAAAAACATATAAATATGTTATATTCGGATTAAAAACAAGCTCTAAAAATTAAAAATATAAAAATTATGATCAAAATAAAATTTCCAAAATCGATTTAAAAACAATTTCAATTTTCATCTTATTCCTTGTCGGTACCTGATTAAAAAAATATATAGATATGGTATGTTTGGATTAAAAACACGCTCAAAAAGTTAAAACGAAGAGAGGTACAGAAAAGCGTGCTATGCAGCACAGTAAAACCACTAACACGCTAAACAGGCTCGTCAGTTTCACTGCGTTTTGCACGAGCGGCGGACTACGGTCATTGTGAAAAAATGCAGTGCATTCAGTTTCATTCTGTGAGTTCCACGGCTTGACTAAATGTAGTAATTTCGCCTTACGCGACTTGTTTGTGAATCGTCAGGGCTGTAGGGTCCATAACTGGCTCATCAGTTCCAGAGTTGCTCTGTTCGTGCTCGACCCATCTCACGGTTTGAGGTGCGTTAACTTGATAACTGCCCCTTTTCTCCCATTCACTTTGTATCAGTTTGGAAAGCAAATTACTATTTAGGAAGTGATACTTCTTTTCGTGTGTGTGTGTGTGCATGCTCAGTATTTTCAGTCATACTGACTCACCAAACAATAACTCACCAAACTCGGACATGAATTACATGATCTTTTCTGTGCGTTCTTGGTCTTGTGCTTGTGTACATGACATGTACACATGAAGGGGATAAGGCACAAGCAGGTCTGCACATAATTTGACATGGGAGATCGTAGAAATCTCAACCCTTAACCACCCAGGCATGACAGGGATGCAAACACACAGCCTTCCACATGGGACTGGGAGGCCATATCTTACTCACTACGCTATTCTACCTGTCAATCACAAGCTCATTGTATAGACCTGCTTACATTTTATGTGAATATGGTAGCGCCGTATGTATGGCAGCTCGCTTTCCCCGGGGAGAAAGCAGCCCGAATTTCCATGAGGGCAACCTCACTGGACTGTAAATCTTATCCAATATCCAAAATACTGAGTACGCTCCATGCTGCGAAATGCAGAGACATACCTCATCTACCTGTAACCGGATAGGAAACAGTGACACAAATGCAATTAATTCACCTTTACGTTCTATACCTGTTGTGGATCTGTAGGAAACAAGCATTATAAAATTACTTTCAACAGAAAGGGCTGTTTTAGTGTTTACATCCATGTGCAAGTTGACTATATGCTGGTGGAGCCACTTGCAACACTGATTTATACCATATGAAACTGAAAGTACCCTTCTCACTCTCACTCAGCCATGGGCATTTCCTCAGAAATGATGGGTCTACAGTTTATCAGATCATGCTGTAGCATGAATGAATGCACTTTGACTTAATCTAGTTGCACCTGACACAGTGGTGAATTACTGTGCTGTTCCACATGAATGTGTTTTTATTCTCCCCGGGACCCCCTCGCCCCACCCATCCCCAAGGTAAAACCTGGTTTTTTTCAGAAATGAACACAATCGACCAAAAGACGATCTTCTACAGTTTAGAGCATGCGGTTTACAATGGGAAGGAAGCGCTGTACAGGCACTGAGCACGCACCCAGCAAAACCACTTGTGATCCGATCCGCGGCGTGCTCCGCGAAAATTATGCACGACGGGTTCATGGGAGCGGGGAGCGAGCGCGACATCCATGAATGGACGGGGGCTGAGCTCGATCCACTATCACGGTAAGTCACCCAGCAAGTGCTCCGTCTCTCACTCATTCTCTACAACCTCACACTGCCTGCATAGCTGGCAGAGCCAACACAACCGCGGCATTTTGTGGAGACGACCTGGGAAACAAGGTCACTTGCCGACAGTCGTGAATAGCGGAGTTATTCGTAGTATTCTTCGCCTTACTCACTGTCTAAAAATAGCCATGAGATAACCTCACGCGAGCCGCCGATTGGCTGAGCCCAGCACAACTGTGTCAATCAAATTTTTAACCGGCGACATGTCGCTGCTTCTCTCTGCCCGGGCGAAACGGTATGTTCGTCAGAAATTGCAAGCACTTGTCAGAGCTCTTAGCTAGGCCAAAATATAATTAAATCTGCTCAAAAATGGTGCAAAAGCTAAAGCAGACCTTGCAGAATGTTAAGTGCGTACTTGGTACAAAAATAGAACCACGCAAGGCGCCAGCCTTTGCCTTGCACAACATCGATTGGTAGTGGTTACTCCCCCTGTGCTTCCCACAGAGTACATTCACAAAACCGGGTTCGGAGCAGACGTGAACAACATGGATCCATCGCACTTGTCTTGCAAAGTCAGGCCCCGAAACACGTGCACGAAAGCGCTACATACCTCAAAGGCACTCTTTGGACCTCCCTGTCACAGTTTACAGCAGTTGCAAAGCCGATGGTGGCATGAAACAGGCGGTCGCCTGCATCTTCAGCCGGAGTTGCGAGGGCACGCTACGCTCAGACAGCTTCCACGAAACACTAGGTGGCAATGACTGCTCGTGCAAGGGGAGGTAACCACAGACAAGCCTAGACGCATGCATTTAACCTTGTGTTGTAGCTGAGGTATGCGAACAGTAAAGATATTATGGGCGCGCAAGCAAAAAACCAAGCCCCCTTGGTGAGAGTCTGCCGTGTATGTTTGTACGCTCAACCTTGTCATGCACGGAGGGGAGAGCTGGCGGTTGTTAAAAAATCCTGTATTGGACTCAAGCGTGCCAGCAAGTGAACTACACCCAGACAACTGAAAATTAAAAACGCTGGAAAGAAAGTCCTGTATATACTTTCGCCGTTTTTAAAAATCTTGCCCTCGACTCAAGCGTCCCAGCAAGTGAACTGGACAACTGAAAATCAGTTTCAACTGAAAATCAGTTTCAACTGAAAACTTTTTTCTTTTTCAGTTAGGAGGGTGGTCCATAGCTTGCATTTGGCTTGTACAGGTACGAAAGCAAAGCCAATGTTGATTAAAAAAAAAAATTATTAGCAAGTAATAGTAGCAGCAGCCTGGAGGTGATGGTATCGTTGGTGGCTTAGTCTAAATAGTAAGCAGTATGGTACAGTGACTAGTTTTACTCCAGACGGCAGTGATTCTGTCAGTACGGGGCCAAGGCCGGCTGGATCTCTTTTAACTCTTTTATTCCTTCAGCAATAATCATTTTAAACGCTGATCAGATTTAATCTTCAAATTTTACACTTGAGCTGTTCAGACTGTGTGTGTGTGTGGGGGGGGGGGGGGGGTGGTCAAAGTTTATGCGACTGTTCGCATGCGCTGTGGTATGATGAGCGTCAGTGACCGTTGTGATATATATATATCTATATATAAATTATGCTTATTGCTAGTAAATGCTCATGTAAAAGTTAATCTTTGTAGTGTACTTATGTTTGATTATGATTAAAAGCACAGTAAACCTCCCGTAAACCATCACAGATACTGTCAGGCTTTTACACACAGTACAAACACCCTTTCATTTAAACACGGGCTCACCGCTTGAGAACATCCTAGGTGCCCTCCGTAAAGAGCGAGCAATTTTCAAAGAATTTATTTTTGCGTGGTTTATCTTACCCCTGAGTCATCGTGAACCCGTGTGATCCAGTTTCCTTTTTTTTCACAATGTAGTCGTCAGTTTGTGATTTCAATGCGACTCGCTGTAAGCTTGTCTGCAATAGCACGTTATTACGTACCTATGAATCTAAACGCAACACTGAACGGCTGCGATTCACACGAACTCAGTCTAGCGATGGCTTTTGACTAGTTCAGAGGAATTGGCGATAGGCATAACCGTCGTCTGCTACGAGAACCACGATCGACCTTGCGTGACCCTGCTTCTGGGCTTTTTTTTTCTTTTTCTTTCAAACTTTCAAAACTTCGAATTGTACTGATCTTGTCTTGATGAAAAAAGAATTCTTTTATGATTTAAGAATGTTTGTGTAACAAGCTGTCAATTTTTATTTAAATTTTAAAAGTTAGGTCTAGCACCAAAACGCTCCGTCCGATTGTCTGATCAGACAATCCGCATAATTACTTCTTTGAAAATTGCACGCTCTTTACGTAGGGCACCTAGGATGTTCTCAAGCGGTGAGTGTTTAAACGAAAGGGTGTGTGTACTGTGTGTAAAAGCCTGACAGTATCTGTGATGGTTTACGGAAGGCGTACTGTGCCTTTTAATGATCGTGTGTTTGTCTTATTACAAATGCGATGTGGTGCCAAAAGAAAAATGTCCATGTTTGTGTAAAATGAAAATGGACATTAAAGTTTTCTTATCTTATCTTATCTTATCTTATCTTATCATATGGGGGGGGGGGGGGGGGGGGTCCAGGGTTCCGGAAGCCCCTTACCCTGCAAACCGGCGCGTACCTTTTGAAGGTTGTTGTTTTTTTGCAAGGAAAGGCGGCTAACGATTCCCCTTTTAGCTGCTAAATTTCAATAACTGGCCATCCGCCCTGCCTCATTTTGGAAGCACCCCCCTCTCATACACTAGGTCACCAGCGGCATTGCGTACCGAAAGACATGTCGAGTCAGTCAGTGTAATTATGAAAGGTACTACTTCCTCCCCCCCCCCCACCCCCCCACCCCCCCCCCTAAGGTCGAGTCTAAACATGACATAGAATGGCTTGCTTTAATCGAGAGAAAAAAATTCTTACCGCCCGCCACCGAAACTGTTCGGGAGGGTACAAGGACATTATTAAAGTGTGCGCTTCAGAACTCGGTGACTGCGGACAGCCGGGAGACTAACTTCCGCGACCGCAATAGCTTGATGATCATGTTCACCGTCAAATGTCACTTCGTAAGCTCACAAACGGCTGCACTGACACCATTCATTTATGAATTTTACGTCGTTCTTATTTGATTTACTGCGCAACCTGTCATGGTCGTTCAGGGGCCTAACAACCCTTTTGTGCCGCCAGGATCACTACCGTTCTGCAAAACAACAACACAACTAGTGACAACAAGAAAAAAAAAACGAAAAAAAAAACCGCAACACCAACAAAACAGACAAACAAACACAAGTTACCGCAACGCAAATCAAACTCCGACACTGCGGATTCAGTCGCAATAATCAGTTTATTTTGATAATAAATCCAATAATGATAAGAATAAGACTGATGATGATAATGATGTTGATCGGGTGTTCAATCGGCAATGCGGACGATGGTGATGAAAGTCAATGTCTATCCAGTCAGCAATAATGAGCTTCGTAGAAAAAATTTTTGCATCTCAAAAGTGCGGCGAGGCCCATGCAAGGAAACTGAAATAGTGCGCAGAATAGAAAAACAAGTCGCGTAAGGCAAAAATACAACATTTAGTCAAGTAGCTGTCGAACTCACAGAATGAAACTGAACGCAATGCAACGCAGCAAGACCGTATACTCGTAGCATCGTCAGTCCACCGCTCATGGCAAAGGCAGTGAAATTGACAAGAAGAGCGGGGTGGTAGTTGCGCTGAGAAGGATAGCACGCTTTTCTGTACCTCTCTTCGTTTTAACTTTCTGAGCGTGTTTTTAATCCAAACATATCATATCTATATGTTTTTGGAATCAGGAACCGACAAGGAATAAGATGAAAGTGTTTTTAAATTGATTTCGAAAATTTAATTTTAATCATAATTTTTATATTTTTAATTTTCAGAGCTTGTTTTTAATCCAAATATAACATCTTTCTTTGTTTTTGGAATCAGAAAATGATGGAGAATAAGATGAACGTAAATTTGGATCGTTTTATAAAAAAAATATTTTTTTTACAATTTTCAGATTTTTAATGACCAAAGTCATTAATTAATTGTTAAGCCACCAAGCTGAAATGCAATACCGAAGTCCGGGCTTCGTCGGAGATTACTTGACCAAAATTTCAACCAATTTAGTTGAAAAATGAGAGCGTGACAGTGCCGCCTCAACTTTCACGAAAAGCCGGATATGACGTCATCAAAGACATTTATCAAAAAAATGAAAAAACCGTCTGAGGATATCATACCCAGGAACTCTCATGTCAAATTTCATAAAGATCGGTCCAGTAGTTTGGTCTGAATCGCTCTACACACACACACACACAGACAGACAGACACACACACACACACACACACACGCACATACACCACGACCCTCGTCTGGATTCCCCCCTCTACGTTAAAACATTTAGTCAAAACTTGACTAAATGTAAAAATCAAGTCGCGTAAGGCGAAAATACAACATTTGGTCAAGTAGCTGTCGAACTCACAGAATGAAACTGAACGCAATGCAACGCAGCAAGACCGTACACTCGTAGCATCGTCAGTCCACCGCTCACGGCAAAGGCAGTGAAATTGACAAGAAGAGCGGGGTAGTAGTTGCGCTGAGAAGGATAGCACGCTTTTCTGTACCTCTCTTCGTTTTAACTTTCTGAGCGTGTTTTCAATCCAAACATATCATATCTATATGTTTTTGGAATCAGGAACCGACAAGGAATAAGATGAAAGTGTTTTTAAATTGATTTCGAAAATTAAATTTTGATCATAATTTTTATATTTTTAATTTTCAGAGCTTGTTTTTAATCCAAATATAACATATTTATATGTTTTTGGAATCAGGAAATGATGAAAAATAAGATGAACGTAAATTTGGATCGTTTTATAAATTTTTATTTTTTTTACAATTTTCAGATTTTTAATGACCAAAGTCATTAATTAATTTTTAAGCCACCAAGCTGAAATGCAATACCGAAGTCCGGCCTTCGTCGAAGATTGCTTGGCCAAAATATCAATCAATTTGATTGAAAAATGAGGGTGTGACAGTGCCGCCTCAACTTTTACAAAAAGCCGGATATGACGTCATCAAAGACATTTATCGAAAAAAAGAAAAAAAAGTCCTGGGATATCATTCCCAGGAACTCTCATGTAAAATTTCATAAAGATCGGTCCAGTAGTTTAGTCTGAATCGCTCTACACACACACACGCACAGACAGACACACACACACACACACACACACACACACACACACACACACACACACACACACACACACCACGACCCTCGTCTCGATTCCCCCTCTACGTTAAAACATTTAGTCAAAACTTGACTAAATGTAAAAAGAGAAATAAGCTTGATTTAGGGTCGAACCGTAGCTTTAGCTTGCTTGACCGTGCAATACGGTGTGACGTTTTCATCTTTCGCCGTGTTGATATTTCGCTTCTCGGCCTCGTTGATCTAGTATAAACTCTACACTGAACAAAAAAACACCCTTCGATAGTACTGATGAGCGACCTTGTGTACCTTACATTCATGGGGCCAAATTTGTCCAACCAATTTGTTTTATTTTAACTTATAAATTTGATTCATCCTGAAATGTTTTCCTTCTTACTCAAGGGACGTAACCACTCAGTACACATTTTCGAAGAATTCGATTTTGGGGGTGAAATCTATTAAATTTTACCACCAATTTTCTTCACATGCAAGAAACTGACATGCTTTTCGTCCATAAATAATTTCACTTCTTAATCAGTTTACCAGGAAACAACATTTCAGTCTTGAGTATATGTCGAGGGCGAAATATGTACACAGGCGAAAGATGAAATCGTGACAACGGCCATTTAAAAATCATTTAACTTATACTTGCCAAGCTATAGCCAGTACTGCCGAGAAAATTGGCTACGATTGACCGGATCAAAAGAAAGTACACTTGAATGCCGTAGTCCTGCACTATTAAGTGGACAGCGGCCAGATTAGGAAAACCGTCGTTGGGCCGCAGTGAGAGATCAATGGCTTTGAGCAACACCTGCTGACCGCTACCCCGCGGCCGGCCCAGTCTAAAATGACCACTGTGACCTACCTCCCACCCACCTCCTACCAACCGCCCACCTACGGCGGCCGGGCAGGCGGTTGGCTGGACGTGTGAAATGGCCGGAATGTGACTCTGTTTGTCGGACAGTCGCCCTGGCCGCCTGTGACCGCGGGTGGTCTGTCACTGACCTCGGGGGCAACCTTGACAAAGCTACTGGGGATGACGTAACTCCTGCTGCCTGCCTCTGCCATGGCCTCAGCGGGGTCGAGGGTCATCTGCCGCACATGTGACGTAGCCCCTCGCAACCGGCGCAACTTTAGCGGGTCGCTCTTGTCATTTTTGTAAGACTGAGCTTAATATATAATTTATGCAGCCTGATGCCTTCTTTAAAAAAAAACAAGTCGCGTAAGGCGAAAATACAACATTTAGTCAAGTAGCTGTCGAACTCACAGAATGAAACTGAACGCAATGCAACGCAGCAAGACCGTATACTCGTAGTGTTTTGGAATCAGAAAATGATGGAGAATAAGATGAACGTAAATTTGGATCGTTTTATAAAATCCAAATTTACGTTCATCTTATTCTCCATCATTTTCTGATTCCAAAAACGAAGAGAGGTACAGAAAAGCGTGCTATCCTTCTCAGCGCAACTACTACCCCGCTCTTCTTGTCAATTTCACTGCCTTTGCCATGAGCAGTGGACTGACGATGCTACGAGTATTGCTGCGTTGCATTGCGTTCAGTTTCATTCTGTGAGTTCGACAGCTACTTAACTAAATGTTGTATTTTCGCCTTACGCGACTTGTTAAAAATTGTTATCTCTTTCACAGGTTTAATTTCATGTTTGTTTGTTTGTGCTTCATGCTTGAAATTTAGTTCAAAAATGGTACAAATGTAGGTGCGTTTTTTTTAAACCGGTAAAAGATACTGTGTGTTGTGTTCTACTTTTATTTGTTCCTCACTCGTCTTCAGGTGTAATCAGTTGATTGTTGATTTGTTTTTAAATCCACAGTAGAATTATTTTAGTAGTGAGTTTTGTGAAAAAGTATGACATTTTATTAAAGTTCAACGGTTTCAGCCGTTATCTTGAGAATTCGTGCGTGATGCCCTATTTTGTTTGGTCATTTCTTTCGGCCTCAGCACTCCTTGTTCTTACAGAAAAATTCACTTTTAAAAATGTCTCATCAGTTTTACTCTCATATCTCTCGGGTAGACTTCACCCTTGAGACAAACACAATCTGTATCAGTACGTCATTCATGTTAGGAGATCGCGTTTCTTGGAAATCCCATCCCAGAGTTTCGTCACGTAGCTCAGTGATCATTCTCAAACTGAGACAATAACAAACTGAACTATCCCATCACCGACCAGAAGATATTCTATTGCTACACTGTAAACGTTGCAGTAGATTATCCTTAACTGACCCCACCTCCATATTACAGGGGGAAAACACATTTAAAAAAACAAGATATAAAAAAAATATTGAAAACAAAAAAGGCCCGGGTGGGGGAGAAACCGGATGATGACATATATATATGTTACGTGTGCGAGTCGGTGACATCGCCACTGTATTTGTTGTTGTTGTACTGTGTTACAGTTGTAGGTGACATCGCCACTGTATTTGTTGTTGTTGTACTGTGTTACAGTTGTAGGTGACATCGCCACTGTATTTGTTGTTGTTGTACTGTGTTACAGTTGTAGGTGACATCGCCACTGTATTTGTTGTTGTTGTACTGTGTTACAGTTGTAGGTGACATCGCCACTGTATGTGTTGTTGTTGTACTGTGTTACAGTTGTAGGTGACATCGCCACTGTATTTGTTGTTGTTGTACTGTGTTACAGTTGTAGGTCTGGTGTGCATGGCAGACTAATATAATTATCTTACTGGCCACTGATTACTGAGTGAGTTTATCATTCATTTGGAGAATACAATAGTTATCAGGTCAAGTGTTGGGACAAAGCCGTGATGCAAACGTCAGTGCAGACAATCGAACGCCACAATCAGTATTACTGTTCATGCTATCCGTTCCAGTAAACCTGTGAAGCGCCTTGGGTGCAAATGACGGGTTGATAAGGTAAGATAAGTCGGTCACGATGATCACAGTAGGTGAGTGCGAGAGCTCTGACGAAGTGCGCTGAGAGGCATTATCACTAACTTTAAAGAAAGAATAAACATAAAAACAAAGACAATTGAAAGAGGAATAATTGGGGGGGGGGGGGGGGGTAACAAGACGTAGACAAAGAGGCGAGAGAGGTGCACACACATGTTTGTGCATGCACACGCACATACTGATAATTATTGTTGACAAAGAGAGAGAGAGAGGGGAGGAGGAAAAGCGATAGTGAAGTGTGAGAGAGAGAGACAGAGAGAGAGAGAGAGTGAGAGGTAAAGGGTGAGAGAGAGAGAGAGAGAGAGAGAGAGAGAGAGAGAGAGAGAGTGGGTAGCAGTCTCGGTATATTAAACGTTCAGTCTCACGGAAACAACATTTTCAAGCAAAACTCTGAGGTTTGATAATTGTGTAGTTTATTCACATTCAACTAATATTTACATGTTTGTGAAATAACCAATAACCGTCAAAAACAACATCAACAGAATCACGTTAAACAACTTAGCTTTTTTTCTCTTCTTTTGTGGCAATTTTTAGGCTTTAACCAACAATGCCCAAATAATAACAAATGCATTAGAAGACAAAAGGATGGCAAGCCTTTGCTTTGCTGTCATGTTATCGCAAATCCATTATATACAAAACAAAATACAGAAGTAAAATACGTTCAGAACTTTCCATTTTCCAGGTGTAACCGAGTGCCGTAACACTACGATCACCTCGGGAGGCGAAGTGCAATCAAACAGGATTGAAAATGTTAGGGCTAATTTCTTAGCCCTTTAAAAACTGTTATGCAAAGCCGACGGTTTCCATGAACATACAGACAATCGGAAACCACCAGACCCCATCACAAACAGAATTCCACAATCCACCGGTGTTGACTTAAAGGCCAACAACTCGGGTGCAGAGTCTGCTGTGAAAGGAGCGGTAGCCTCCCCTGTCACACAGGTCACAGCTTTTATGCTAAATCATCACCAGTTGCAGCCGCACACACACACACTAAACAGTACTCTTTCAGTCTACCAAGCACAACTTTATCACAGTAAGCAATAGGTTCGTGTGATCCATGAATGTACAATACATGCAAATTTCATACTTTGTACAATGCGATATTATGTGCAGTGTGAACACTTTTGTCAAATTTCTCTTCAGATAATGAAACATAATTTTCAATCAATATTTCACACCACACTCACTGAATCATACAATTTACTATTTACAAGTATATAACAAAATATGCCAAACATGCTACCTGATTTATTGTGAGCAAATGTACATTCGTGATCAAATATAAACTTAATCAATGATTAAAACAGTAATAAATTACATCTGCACATGATCCTATTTAAGTCAAAAACAAACACATTACTTCTGAGCCACTGCACGGCATGCAAATGATAAACGCCGTTTTTGTTTTGTGAATGCTGCAGATTATTCATCAATATCACATAAAAAGCAAATATACTGGTTATAAAACAAAAATACCCTCAACCCCCCTCCACTCACCCCCCCCCCCCCCCCCCCTCTCTCTAAAACATTAGATTTTTGTCGCAAACTGCTAAACAGCAATGCTTCGGTAAAAAGAACACATTTTGTTATAACATAATATATATATGCCTTTCAGTGTACTGAGATTCATTTCCTCAACGAAACACCTTGACAATGACAGAGCGAAATTAGTATGTTGCGGAAACAACGTTTTGGAATGATGACACTTTTACAGCGGATGCATATATTTCCTCAACGAGTGCAAAGTTCAAACAAAGAAACACCTATTGCAAGTTTAATGTCCAACCTATAAATGCACAATAGCCAACACAAAATGCCATGATAAAGATAACTGGTTGTTTGTTCCGTGCAACCTTTCAGAAGCACTTTCATTGTTTTGATTTGACAAACATGTGGTAAGAATGCTTCTTCATCACACCCCCCCCCACCCCCTTTAAAAAAAAACATAACAAGAAGGGGAAAAACAGCAACAACACACACACACACACACACACACACACACACACGCGCAAACCTAAACGAACAAACAACAACAACAACAGGAAGAGAAGAAAAAAACCCTGAAAAATGTGGAAAAAACGAGTTGACAATTTCCTTGTGTGTGTGCGTATGTGTGTGTGTGTGTGGTATCATTCTCTTTTTTGCAAGTTGTTGCTGTCGTAGGTTTAGTCAAGTGATAAATTTAGCACACGAGTCACTCACTGTGAGGCCTGGTCAGTAGCCGCGAGCAGGGTATACATGAGCAAGCGTTCCGAACTGAAAGGAAAGTTCTCTCCCTTGAGCTATTTCATTCCTATCACAGTACCCCTGAGCTATAGCGAACACACAAGGCCAAGCAAGGTAAGCGTGGCCCCACAACGCCTAAGTTATTTAGTCACCAAAACACAACTGCTGCCAGCGTGTTCGCTCTTCGTCATTCTCACACGACGTTATGCTAATGACGTTATGCTAATGATGTGTAATAATGTCTAGTGTAAAGCGCCATGAGACTGCCATTCGGCGGTGAACAGCGCTATAAAAGAATGTTTTATTATTATTATTATTATTATTATTATTATTACTTTATGAAGCTGGTTTTGTTGACGGTGTTAAGTGGGTCCAGAATTGCACGTTGGACGGTATGAGTAATCTTGTGGGGTCAAAGGGCAAGGCGTAATCAGTGATACGTGTGCATGTCCGTGAGTGTGTCTACTTACAATTCAGTTTACGATATAAGGATCAAAACACTATTTAGACGGTTACAATCTCGTTGGTTATTACCCTGTTATCAAAAACATAAGCATTTTATAACGAATTGTTCTGTATAATAGTTGTTATTGTCAGGCTGTTCGGTTGTAGGCCCTAGTTATTTCAGTGTTGACGTTTTCAAGTTGTCCCTAAGGCCGAGAAGGAAAAAAAAAACCTTTATGGAAAGGCCCGGACAAAGGAAGAATATTGCCCCAAAATATGAAACACACTTTTGTCTACATTCAATACCGCCAGCTGCAAAGAGCTCTTTCAACTAGCGGCAAGCAGACGGTTAGAGGGAATTCCCGTTCAACACACAACGCAGTAAGCTTACTCATACAAGTCATACGCTACTCTGGACTGAATACAATTCTTTTTCCCGGAGACTGACTATGACGCACTTGCTCGTACTTTTACAACCCGTACCGGATACCTTAGAAAAGGGCGGACTTTTCCAGCAGTGTATTTGGCAAAGGTGATGTAGCCTAGGTGTAAAGTATTTGTGCCACAATCTTGGTCTTTACTGTAGTAATGATAAACGTCAGAAGGATAGAAAAACAACAACCATCCTGCGTTTTTACACCAACGTATACATTGGAGTTTCCCTGTCCCCGATTTGCGTCAATAGGCCTACCCGGCTTTTGTTCGACAATGCTGCGCAACCGACAACTTCAACACTTTTGAGCGATTTCACATATGTTACGACATCCAATTCAATGAAAACCCCAACATGATTAATACAATTTCGCCGTCCTCTTCCCCACCCCTTAACTGAATATTTGAAAAGCATTGCACAGTAAACGTGTGTTTTATCTGCAAAATTACAGAAACTGCAGAAACTGATGTAACGCTCACATGGTATAGTTTTTATGACTGAATCACGCCGGATCGATGCATCAAACGAATTGTCCAAGACTGAGATAGAGAGTATAAAATGTGACAACAAGACCCTATCCGGCACTTGTTTTACACGTGACATTGACGAAGACGTCATGAGCAAATTTTAAAACAGAAGACACACAAAACATCAGAAGAGCAATGATGAAAACAAGCATGTGACATACCGTGGCATTACGTCATGCGGAAAATAAGTACTGTGGAGTTTGTGTTAAAAAAAAGAAAAGGACGTCACGAAGTCAGACGTCACAAAGAACTGGTAGCCTTGATGTCACAGAACTACATCAGCGTCACAGAATCTCTTTCCTCTAGATGCCTGGGCTAGCCAAACACTTTGTGTCATGAGGTAAACGTAGAAAACCTTTCCCCCTCTTCTGAAAAGAAACCCACCTCCTTCTCTAGTGAGCAATGTAGATTGTGTGCATCTCATGCACCTTCGCGAAGACAACCGCCTCCAATGTCTTTACACATTTCTGTGACCTTGTTCATGACGAACAAATAATTGCGAAGGCAAGTTTCTCACAATTAATGGCTCACGGTTTTCCTTCTATGCAAGCAAGATCATCTTTCACGAAGGCAATACAGGTACACACGTTCATGCAGACACACACATACTCTGTCCAGCGGGAAATGGTTAAGTTCGGGCCATACTCAGTCTGTGTCAAGGTGAACTTGCCATACGCAGGTATATCAGTCATATGATTGCAGTGAAGATCTCTGTTTTTACTGCGTCAAAAAGCGAATACATAAGCGCAGACATGCCTTCGAGTGTTCATCTCCATAATTATGTATTGCAGTGACGATCTCTGAATTTACTGCGTAAAGAAACGAATACATAAGGATAAATATGCCTTCATCTCAGAGTTCCTCGATGTAAACTACAGATTCCCATCAAGGGTACACTGGTAGTTTTCCCTTCAGTCTCAGCCTCAGCATGCCGCCTACGATGCTACTTCTTCTTCTTCTACGTTCCCGGCCATACGTCTAGATGTCCAGTCCAGTGTTGAGTGCAAATCCCGCAGTTTATACGATGCTACGATAATAGACTGCACAAGTAGCTACTCTCACGTCCCAGCAAAGTACAGGTCTATGATATGGTCATCCATGCGAACTACTTCAGTCGATATGAAGTCAGTATACAGACGTGCTTTACATTTGTTCAAGCAGTTACAGAGATGCTTCATAAGTTCATCTTACTGAGGGCGTGGAGCCGGTCTTCTCGGAGCGGGACTGGTCGCAGTAAGTTGGGTTCGGGATAGCAACGGTCGGTCACGGTCGTTGGGTCGGTCCGGTCGCGGTCGCTTTGGGGCGCTCAGGTGGTCGCTCACGGCCTGGCGACCTTGACCTTTGGGCACACCATAAGGTGAGAGGTCAGGAGTTGTCTGAGCTCCTGGCTTTCACGTGCTAACTTTTTAATCTCGTTGCGTAAGGTGGTGTTGGACCCTTCTATCCTGCGGCATTTCTGTAACAGATAGATATATATGGTTTTCTTCATAATGCACGATTCTGCCATCTCAAGAGAAACAATTCATACACAGGATGGATCGGGATATGGCAGGCTTGGGAAGAGGGTGAGGTAGCGGGTATGAGGGGACGGAGAAGGAGAGAAAGAACGGGAGGGAGAATGTATGTGTGTGTGTGTGTGTATGTGTGTGTGTGTGTGTGTGTGTGTGTGTGTGTCAGTGTGTGTTGGGCGCGTGTGCGCGCGTGTACGCAGTGTGTGTGTGTGTCCATGCGGGCGTGCGTGTGTGTGTCAGTGTGTGTGTGTGTGTGTGTGTGTGTGTGTGTGTGTGTACGTGTGTGTGTGAGTGTGTGTGTGTGTGTGTGTGTGTGTGTGTGTGTGTGTGTGTGTGCGTGTGTGTGTGTGAGCGCGCGCCCGCCACACACACTAACAGTACGATAATTTACCTGAAAATTTATCGTTGGACTATTTTGGAGTTTGCTGTGTGCATTTGATATATCTGATAGTATTCCCCCACTATTGCCAAATCAACTAGTTAGTGTTCTTCCTAGTCTCAAACCATGTCACAAACTGATAGTGACATTGTCAAATACTGAGCGGATGTCACACAGGCTTATTTTCTATTTTTAGAAACTTATTCGTCACATGACGTCACTGACAGGATTTGATCTCTAAGATTCAAGTTAAAAGATCCCGAGAGACGAATGTAAACTATAAACTGAGCATGAGTCAAAACTACTTACCACCATACCACAGATCTGTAATATTTCTTTTCAGGAGAGGAGGTACCACAATGAACGATTCAGGTCAACGAATCCGAAACTTTGTCCTAAATACAAGTCACGTGCTCACTACGATCCAGTTTCATCATTACTAAGCAAGACCCAAACATGTGCGTAGTTTTTGTGTTATTCTCACAGTTTATTTTTAAGAACAGCAGATTTTGCCATCAGCACCACGAGTTTCTTTTTCTGCTGAGTCCAGTTCGATTTTCTTTCGCTAGTTCTCAAAAGATCAGGGTAGTTTTCTTGACACCCCTCTTTCAGATCAAGGACAGAAAACAATTATTCAATTCTGAGATTGGAAATAAGACTTCATCGTTGGCCATACTACTTTTTGTCAAAGTGTGCACGGTTGTTTTCATTCAGTCATTGTGTGTTTCCTTGCATATTTACACCCCCGGTATAGGGGTGTGTATAGGTTTTGGTCGATGTGTTTGTTTGTTTGTTTGTGTGTTTGTGTTCGCATATAGATCTCAAGAATGAACGGACCGATCGTCACCAAACTTGGTGAACAGGTTCTATACATTCCTGAGACGGTCCTTACAAAAATTGGGACCAGTCAAACACACGGTTAGGGAGTTATTGGTGGATTAAGATTCTACAAGGACTTATACAGAAACATATTAATGGTCAAAGGGAAATAACCTTCTCAGTTGGTGGCAGTGAGAATGGGTGCAGTGAGAATGGTTATTTCCCTTTGACCAACGGGGGTGTTTTTCCTACCTCGGAGGAATTTCTTGTTTTGATTTGCCTGTGGCTTGGTTGGGGATGCTTGTTCTAGGCGGTGATCAATTTGTTCAAGTCATGATGTCCAGTAACGTTTGTTGGAATCTATGGTTTTAGGTGCGTAAATTAGGAAAAGGAGAAAGCAAGAGGGAAGAAGGGGGAGGGGTTGGGGGGGAGGGGTTGGGGGGTGGAGTCCGATAGGGACAGAGAGGGGAGGAGGGGCATTACTAAAACTAGTGCTTAGATGGTCTGGCAAAGAAAAGATGTATTCCAGACCCCCAAGTCCAGTCATACAAAACAAATTACAATGAAAAGATGTATTCCAGACCCCCAAGTCCAGTCATACAAAACACATTACAATGAAAAGATGTATTCCAGACCCCCAAGTCCAGTCATACAAAACACATTACAATGAAAAGATGTATTCCAGACCCCCAAGTCAAGTCATACAAAACAAATTACAATGAAAAGATGTATTCCAGACCCCCAAGTCCAGTCATACAAAACAAATTACAATGAAAAGATGTATTCCAGACCCCCAAGTCCAGTCATACAAAACAAATTACAATGAAAAGAACATTCTAAAGAAACTGTTGTGTAACAAGTAATTCAGAAATTGACAATCTAACTGACCAAGAAACCTCAATCACCCAGGACACGACAGTGCGGAACTGAATCAATCAACAGGCTGTTCCTTGCAAAGATGGCCGTACACACTTTTCTGAGTAATCCTTGTAATCCAGGCGATTCTATACTTGTCAAAAGCACGATTCATTGTTATGGGGGATATATTTTAGTTCTAGTAACCGGACGCGAATTATGAAAGATATGAAGATTCACTTGTAAACAAACACCACCAGCACCTTACCTAGCTCTTATGCCCAAACATGAATAATCTTAACAGATACGACGACGAAGAAGAAATCAAAGAAAAAAGAGATATAAAGAGACAAAGAGAAAAAAAAAGAAAAAAAAAGAAAAACTTCACAAGTAATCATAACTGACTCTACATGTTTTTTTGGTACAGCGGTTGTATCCAACCAGAATTATTACAAAACTTGGTTTTAAACCACAAAAAAACCGAACTAAAATTCATTGATTCCAGCCATGTAAACAAAATTCTAAGAGAAGCTTTTTCGCTTTCAGTCAAAACAATACCATTGCAAGGTGTACACAAAAAGTCTTCATGCTTACCCTTGTGAGCACATCAGCCGTGTCTTTCTGTTTCTGTCGGAATCTCTGTGCAGCCACCCGGTTCTGGTCACGACGCTTCCCGGCTCTCTCTCGCTCCTCGGCAGTCATCTGAAGCACAAGGATAACTCACAATAAGGTCGCCGTTCAGCAGCGCCACCGCACCTTTACACCAAATCATTCCTCACCTGTTCCTCTGGATCTGATATGATAAGGGATATTATGGTTACTGCTGAGCAGCGCTAGCCCACCTTTACAACGGGACATAGCATATTAACTCTACCTGTCCCAAGACTGTGACAGGCCAATTCGTCCTGAGAAGACATAAACATTAACTAATCAGTCAGACCGTCACACCCAATCAGCCCCCACGTGATCTGAGAGTGATAATGGATGATGAGGTTAAACTGTTGAGCAGTGCCATCCAACCTTTACACCAAATATTCCCCACCTGTCCCGCTTTATCTGAGAAGGATACTATCTATAATACGGTTACTGGTGAGCAGTGCCACCCGACCTTTAATACGGTTACTGGTGAGCAGTGCCATCCAACCTTTACACCTGGGCATAGCATATTAACTCTACCTGTACCTAGACAGGCCATTTGGTCCTAAGAGGACGTTAAAACTAACTAGTCAGTCAGACCTTCACATCCAATCAGCCCCTACGTGATCTGAGGAGGATAACGGGTAATAAGGTTACCGCTGAGCAGTGCCAACCCACCTTTACATTGAATCATTCCCCACCTGTCCCGCTTGATCTGAGAGGGATAAGAGAAAATAAGGTTACCCCCGTGCGGCACTCTCCTCTTTATGACCGATTCATCCCCCTTCAGTACTAATGAGTTCATCTACAATACTGATCACTTTGGTGGTCAGTGTGATGCAATTCAGATTTTGTTCAAAATAAGGCTTGTAGTTACATTTGTATTGTGGCAATTAATTTATAAAACCTCACTAGTCACTTACTCAGTCGCTACTGTCTTTGGATCCCCGTCAGTGTTTTGATGTGTAAGGGTCATTATATCTACTTACAGCCGTGCGGAAAATTATAATTATATGTCTAGATCTGTCGTGACTGTTCCTGTTAAGGCTGAACTGTAGACTGAGAACTATGCCCCAAAGAAAGACTTCGAGTTGGTCTTTTAAGTGTTTTTGAAAGGTTTTTAGGTGTGGCCTAAGTCGCATACAAACAGAAATTGACAACCAGCCAGGATATAGGTCATGAGTGAGAAAAGCACATGCAAGGTAGACGTTTTTGACTGCAAATAGGTAAAATAGAAACATCCCCCCCCAACAATTTAAAAAAAAAAATAAATTAGAATAAAATAAACACAAAACGACCGAAATAGCCAATTTCGAGAGAAATCCAGATATTAGTACAATCGACAGACATAGCAAACTGGCTTCAGTTTATTTTTTTCCTCGTGTTCATTTTGACATCCAGGTAAAATCGCCTACCTCGGCGACACACACTTAGCCTATCTACACCTATATGATATGACCTAGATTAGCAGTACATTCCCGGATCCTTTCAGGTGCGAACGTTTCGCTAGAGGCGGCGTTCATAGCGAAAGAATGTAATATTTGAAGAGATAGAGCAACGAGACAGTGTTTCAAAACGTACCATAATCTGCTGTGGGAGTAAATGGTTTTGTTAAATATTTGACTATAATTCATACTCCTACTGATTTGGAAAAGGTTCAAGTTAATATAGTTTTTCACTACGGCAACATTCAGCCATTCCGTCACAAACACGATTGCTATATTTTGCATTTGGATATCATATCAAAATTAAAATGCTATCAAGCGTGACTTCTATTCTGGACAATATACTGACCCCCCCCCCCCCCTCCCCGTGCACTGCACAGTCTCTCTCTCTCTCTCTCTCTCTCTCTCTCTCTCTCTCTCTCTCTCTCTCTCTTCTCTCTCTCCTGAGTTCTCTGTCTCTTTCTATGCAACTATTTGTGTCTATGCTGCGCGCGTGCGTGTGTGCGTCTGTGAACGCCCTTGTGCCCTACTTTTCCGGTTTACGGGTTCCTATTCCTTCAAGAATCTGCAGACTGACCTTGTGCCTACCAGCACTGTGTCTAACACGCTGTGTCTCTGGAAACAGATCGATAATGCTCACACACATTCACAACTTGACACATGAATGAAAGGAACCAACAAGTCACGGTCAAAAGTGCACACTATGAGCCAAGCCGTAAGGCCAAACAAACAGGAACTGCTTCTTATCGGTATTAACGGACGTTTTCCCATCACATTCATAATCATCACATGCATGCGCAGATGGGATTGAAGACACGGGGACAGATATATACAGGCAGACAGACAAACTGACAGGCGGACACATATAGACAGACATAAAATACCTATGACCACACCCCTGTAACTAACATAGGTTACGGCCGACAGAGAGAGAGAGAGAGAGAGAGAGAGAGAGAGAGAGAGAGAGAGAGAGAGAGAGAGAGAGAGAGAGAGAGAGAGAGAGAGAGAGAGAGAGAGACAGAGACAGAGACAGAGAGACAGAGAGAGAGAGAGAGAGAGACTGAGAGACTGAGAGAGAGAGAGAGAGAGAGAGAGAGAGAGAGAGAGAGAGAGAGAGAGAGAGAGAGACAAACAGATAGACACGGTCACACACGCAGGCTGTACTCTCACACTCACACCCACGCACAATACAAACGCCGAGTCCTATAACCAGGGCACTTAGATACACAGGGCAAACAAAACAGAAACCCAACGGGGTGTACTCCTAATTTGTGCGGATTCAGCGAATTCCTTCGACCGTTTGTGGTTGGCTCAGTCCATTATCGACTGGCCGACCCGTCGCGATATAACCTTCGTGGTTGAAAACGACGTTAAACACCAAATCAAGAAAGAAAGAAAAAGACTGGCCGACTTCCAGTCTTGACAACGGCTGTCGACCAAACCTAAACACGGACAAACTCACAGTTCCTATTTCAGCGGTGTGGCCAGCAGACGATCAACCCTTGTAATAACTGTTAGCTTAGGGATTTAATTTACAGCGCCAAACCGTCGACAAATTATACCAGCGATGTTATTAGGCCAAAAAAAAAATAGGTCTGTTTACGGTAACATAGGCCCAAAAAATAGGGTCGGTAGGTCGGGATTTTTTTTTTTTCTTTCCCAAAAAACCATATTTTTACGTTATTTTGCAAAAAAAACAAAAGTTTGTTTTTTTTTGGTTTTTTTTCCCCAAATGCCAAAAAAAAGTCTAGGGTCGCGCGAAAAAAATAGGGTCGGTCGGGTTACCGTAAACAAACTATTTTTTGTTGTTGGCCTTAACCCGTAGCACTCTTTTCATACAACCAAAGTCATGTTTGTGACATTAGGAAGAATCTCCAGGCTTTATGGATGTCTCTACTTCATTTGTTGGGAATGCCAGCATAGCCTGCTCGTCGCGATATAACCTTCGTGGTTGAAAACGACGTTAAACACCAAATAAAGAAAGAAAGACAGCATAGCCTGCACCGGAGATGTGTTAATTCTCACCTGTGCAACATGTATCAAATCCAATTTCTTTGGAAATAGATATATGCTAATTGCTATGGACACGAGCTTCTTGCCTTTTCTATAGCATATATTTTTTTAGTCTTACGCCTATTCTGCTTGTGAGAATCGAAGACGATAGCAACGGCACAATACAAAATTAAAATTGCAGAAATATACACTTTGTAAGCGAGATATATATCTCAAGGCACAAGTGAACCCATATTTAACTCACAGAATACACTAGAACTAGTGTCAGAGTTCACGGGAAATGAACACCTAACAATTATGTGTAGGGGAAAGGGTCCTAATATGCCGGAACGGCTCCTAATATGGACCACCTCCTGTTCTGACAAACTAACGGCGCTAGAGCGCTCAAAGCAATTTCATTCGCTTTATTCACCCTCTCTGGATAAGTTGTACATGTCAAAACAGTTGCAGAAACACAAACCTCAAAACCGTTAGGCTTTTTCTCTTTTTTTTCTCACTTTTGGCAGGGTTCACTCTAAATTTGCCGCCTAAAACGGACTCGTTTCTGTCCACAGCCAAAGCTTTCATAACACAAAAATGGCTATATATGACAGCTAAGACAGTATTTGTTACATTTTAACAGTGTGTACCCCGAGTTTCTACTGCAAACAAAAAATAATAGCAAAACCTCAAAGTATGTGTGAGTCCCCTAATATAGACCACCTTCAACAAATCGAAGAAAATAAAAACTAAAGGCAATTTCAATTAATTCATTAAGAAGCTTGCTGAAAATAACCTATAACTAGCCCTCGAGATTTCAAAAAAATGTAACAAAGTTTTTTTTGTGTGGAAGTTGATAATTTCACTTATTTTCACTCTGTTTTTGATAAGCTTCTTCAGTTTCCTGTTGTGCTTCAAATAATGCTCTCATCAACCCGAAACAGCTAAATCTAAAGCATATTTGAATTAGTCTGACTTGCACACTAAGTTGTATCATGTTATTTTGAAGTATAGGGGGCTTTTTACAGTGATTCGTGAAGGCCGCTTCACTGGTCCATATTGGGCGCCCAGGCTCCTAATATGGACCATTTGTGATTTTTTTCTGTATTTAATTTTTGCTGAAGGTCTATCAAAGCTATTTCACTCTAATTATGTTATGCCTAACGGTTAAACTAAGAGAGAAGGACTACCAACCACAAAATGAAACTTCTTCGCAAGAAAACAAGCTAGTTATCAGCAATAAACAAAAAGTGGTCCATATTAGGGGCCCTTCCCCTACCTCTACTAAGAGTAAGTCTGTATATAAGAGACAGAAACTCTCCGAGAAGACAACCTAATGGCAAACTTAGCGGATTACATTGAACAAAAACATAACACATAGTGGCATTCTTTCAAAGTGCATAGTTATACCCAGCTACTTCACAATACGAGGGTTCAACAATACGGTGTTGGCCTATGTAGCCTACGACTGAAAAAAGTAAAAGTAAACTCCAGGCTCACCTGTTTCTTGACTTTGACTAGAGGCTTAGCGTCCACCACAAGCTCTGGTTTTCCGGCAGCCAGACGACGACTCTGGATGGTGTACTTCAGTTCCTCCTTGATCAGCGGCGTCAGACAGTTCGTCTCCAGCGCCGTCAAGGTCGCCGCCACCATCTTGTCGTCTGTGGGCACAGGGAACATGAACTTGCGGTCTGACGTCACAGATTTGACGTCAGGTGTGCTGCTTGCGTCACTGAACGTGGAAGCGTAGTCCTCGCTGCACGTGGAGTAGCAGGAGGGGGTGGAGGGAGGGTGGGCGTGGTTGGAAGGCGGCGAGAAGGGGCTGGGGGTTAATGGGGGACGATAGGACGGGGTTGCGGGAGGATTGTGAGAAGATGTGGTCGGCTGGTTCCCCGAAGGGACGGGCAGGTTGACGCTCAAGAACACAGAGTTCTGTTCTCCCCCGGACATCACCACAGTGCCGAAGAACGCCCCGTCGTGCTCGTTCACCACGGCCGTGTTGCTGGTGCTGCCACCGTCCTCTTCCATGTCCACGTCCCCGCTGGCCATTTCTAGCGCAGTGGTGGGGATGCAACCAACATGTCCACTCCCCCCAGTCACGTACTCCTCCCCTGCAAAGGTCAGGATGACCGTAGAGTCCAGCGTGGTGTAGGTGGCCTCCGCACCTTCCACAGGTATGAAGCCTTCAGCCATGACCAGGTCGGAGGAAGCCACGGGTTCTCCCGCCTTGGCGTCAAAAGCCTGGATGTCGCAGTCGGCGAAGTCAAAAAAGCTCTTGTTGTAGTCTGGCAGCAACAGTGGAGAGCCTTCCAGCATTTGGTTCCAGCCTTGGTTTGTGGATGCTTGAGGCATGGTGTTGTTGATCATCTGCACGAGTGGAAAAAGGCATGAGTCATGCGTTTCAATGGTAGAATAAAGTGTGGTATGGAACAATCTGGCGTTGAAATAGAGTGAGCTCACTTTCTGAACTGTGATGGGTCAGTATCGGGTCTCTGAGAAAGTGTACAGTTTCCATCAATTTTAAAAGACAAGGAAAATAATTAAAATGAGATCGTATCTCCACAGGCAACTTAGTGTCTAGTTTCAGAACAGAAATCTGCGTTATGCAAGACCGGCAAAGCAAAGATAAGGGTCTGTAACAACAACAACAACAACAACAACAACAACAACAACAACAACAACAACAACAACAACAACAACAACAACAACTCATATGAACAGGGTACGATGTAAACATTTAAATAAAAACATGATAAAACCATATGTCCAAAATGTCACGTATATATATATATATACCGTCAGTGGCCGACGTTTTCAGATATGACGAGACCCTACAGTTTCAGACACTGTAGTAACCAGGTTAAACTGGCAACGGCTAGTTAAGCCGGTTAGTTAGTTCCAGCGAGAGCCCCCCAAGCCCAGCAAACAACTGATCCAGCAGAATACTCACTGGGCAAATAAAACCCAGAAACAAACCGTGGTTACCATCATTGCAAGCAACTTGTGCAACACAGGAGTAACAGTTTCACCACTTACTTCTTCAGTCACGGATCATCGACAAAGATTTCAGAGAGGAATATTTTCATTCACGGTAATATTCGTAAACGTTGGTGCAACGTCGAAGACAGAGAGAGCGGTTTATCGCGGCGGGTTTGTTGTCAACTGGAGTCGCACACGCGGTGTGAGCAACGTGCTTTGAGGCAAACGGTTTATAGTTGCACCACTGTGTGACAATCTTCGCCTAAAAATATCCGCCAATCAGAACGGCGCTACGTCGCAGAGGCCACGGTGTACGAAAATGGAGTATCATTTAAAGCAGCGCGGTGCGTTTTCAACGTTTAGTTCCTGTTTGCTTATGGATAAAGACCTTTCACAAAATCGACAATATGATAATTTCTGAGTCAGACGACAGGTGATTACTTTGCACCAAACATGTTCTATTGTTTTACACATGGGCTAGTTTTCTCAGTTTGGAACTCAGCTCGCGATTCAAGTCTGGTAAATACAACCCGTTACCCACTACACCAGTGCCAGCAACCAGCAGCCAGCGTGAATGGAATTCAATTCTGGTAGCTTTTTGGTCATATCTGCTTTACTGTTAGAAGGTCGGGTTAGTCGGGTTGTTAGCAGCACTAACCTTGAGTTCAGTCAGTACAGACTAGTAAAGTCATAAAAAGATTAGAACTGGCAGGTGACACAAATTAATTCTAACTGCATACAGCGCTGCAAGTTAGTTGTCTTATTCCCTTCTCAACTACTTGAGCATAAAGAACGAAGACGAACAAAAACTTAGGAACACGGTACGTCCACACAGAAAGCAATCCAGTTCAAGCGTTGAAGACACCAATTGGCCAAGTTTTGCAATCGTTTTTCAAACTCTCAGAGTTCACTGAACAGAGATAAGCATTTTACCTTGTCGATAGTATTTTCTTGTGTTCAGTTAAAAAAAAAATTCATAAAAGATAAAAACAGAAACTCATTAATCCATAAACAGCAGGAATAAATTTATATTACCATGATTTCACCGTCACTGAAACAGTTTTAGAGGACTTTGTCAAGATTCTATCTGGTTGTTTTCGTCTCAGATAATTTTATTATTGCTTAATTTGTACGTCTAAGTCACATAGTTAGGAGCTACACCATGTCACACACTTTCACAATTGCAAAACTGAAGTTTTGACTGACTTGGCTGTAGTGACCTAAAAACGAACTGACACGGTTTACCGCCGGGCTACTCAGCAAATACTTTGCAATGAATACTTATAGTCGACTCCGAGCGTTCTTAGTTTTTAACCTCACAGTCACTGTGATAACTACGTAAGTCAGTCAGTGGCAACGCCTAATTGATGACAACTCGGAGACCGCCGTCATGCGAGTCAATGCGCGACTACCGAATTTGACCCGAGACGGGCTCGACTAGGGTATGCATATATGGGGTGGCCAAGTCAAGTCCAGCCACAAACTTACTCGCTGAAGTGTAAAAAGTCATTGCACTTATAAAATTCTTGTCACCGAAATCACTTTCAGTTCAGTTTTGACATCGTGTAGGACCGGGAGCTGTATTGTATTGCAAATGACATTCCACACTGACAAACAGTGTGATTTAGTCACAATGCTGAGCCAGAACTGTTGATTTAAAAAAAAAAAAGCTAATATATTGTCCCCACAGTAAGAGACCTCAGGAGGAAAACAAGTCACAAACATTAAGGCAATAACCTATCGTCATCCACTTAGTCAGGCACAAATTGGGTTTTTCTTTCTGTTTAAATAAATTCCCACGAAGATAGTAGCTTAGTTTTTACACCCTCTTTTTCTTATTATCACAGTTAAAAAGATATCGTCAGCTAGGACACGTGCTTTTCAACTTCAACTTACAGCAACAAACTTTGTCAGCACGTCGTTGTGTTTTGGTCGGAGTCCCAAAGATAGAATGCTTAGTAATGAGCACCGGCCGGCTTTTATACGAAGCGCTCCGGCAACTCCGCGAAGCACCATGCATTCAGAGAGAGCCAAGCGAGCAGGGTTGAGCTTGTTTTCGTCTTCACAGCGAAGCTGCGAGGGTCGACACTGCCCACGGCGTTTGATCGTTGGGTGTTTGTGTTTCATAGGTGCTGGAAACCAAGAGTGTGTGTGTGTGTGTGTGCGTGTGTGTGTGTGTGTTTTGCAAAACGTTCTATGCTGGTGTACGGTTTGTTTGTTTCATCCATGTGGACAGTGGAAACTTTTTTGTCACCACAATGAAAATATATGGGCTGTCGGCCTATGTCAATAAAATATCCACGGGCAAGTACCTGTCGGACATCTCACGTGTTTAAAAAAAAATAAAAATTCACAGCATCTTGTAAGTTACTGCCCGTAAAGGACTGTATGATCAGTGGACAATATTTCATACGCCTGTGTTCTCCATTTTCTAGGTCTTCGGCCGCGAGCAATGGCGATGAGCCAAACTTGCCAAGTGAGACAGCACACATACACACCGACGTATTACACGGTTAACCTGGCCCAGGCCGCTAGAAATCTTGCCCACAAATTGCACAAGCCAGGGAAATCATTATGCCGACTTTGAATTCCCGATAGCTATAATTAGCCAGGGTCTCGGTTGAGCAATGCTATCTGGTTGACCGTGACAGGCTCTGGAAGGGGAAAGAGTGATCGAGATCAAAGTGGTTGTTTTCGGGCGTATGCTTCAACACTGGCTAGTTGTTGCACCACGATTCGGCAACGTTCTTTTCATTCTGTAGGGAAACAGTGTTAGAGAGAAAAAGAGAGAGAGAGAGAGAGAGAGAGAGAGAGAGAGAGAGAGAGAGAGAGAGAGAGAGAGAGAGCCTCGGAGCGTGAGAGGAAGAGAGAGAGAGAGAGAGAGAGAGAGAGAGAGAGAGAGAGAGAGAGAGAGAGAGAGAGAGAGACTGTGTACACACACACACACACATACACACACAATCATATACACCTTGAGACACAAACACAGGCACACACAAACACACACACACACACACTCACTGGCACACAGACACACACACGCACACACTCACACAAACACACACACACACACACACACACACTCACACACACTGGCACACAAACGGACTCTCAGTTTCTTTGTGAAACGCTTCCCATCCGCATCCACCCCCTACCACTGTAAGAAATCGTTATTACTTGCGTGGATAAAAACATCGATAGTACTGGTTGTACTTTTGATTGACGGTCAAGGTTACTTGCTGTCATAGCGACCAGTCAGTTGTTTGTTTGCACTGGGATTTCCCGGCGCTGAGGTGCACATGCACCCTAGCCTTGCACTGTTGGCAGTGCAGGGGTTTAGTACCGCATTGTTCATTCGATCGCTGTATATAGTCGACGTTTTACTCAAAGAATTGCTTCTCATTGAACCCAGGAACAAAATGTTCAATCCTGCATTGTTAGGGCGGGCTGAAGAAGATTTGTTCACTGACTGTGGAAATTGTAACATTGAAGAAAAAATGAAAAAATGTCGAAGACAGTTACTGCACATATATACAATTTAATCATTATAACGATTAATGACAATACTAATGTAAAAGAAGCCATTTTAGGTATCAGTGAGTGATTTAAACCATACCCTTCCAGTAACTCCTTGAGATTTTGTATAAGCTTTCTTTGCGAGCAGAGCGTTCCCCCTATAATCACTGGAGATAGAAGGCAATTTGTGGTGTGTGTGTGTGTGTGTGTGTGTGTGTGTGTGTGTGTGTACATGCGTATGTGGGTGGGTGCGTGCGTGAACGCATGTAAGCACTGACACACACACACACACACACACACACACACACACACCACAGACAGTTCGACAGACTGACAGACAGACAGACAAACTCTCTCCCTACCCAATCTTCCTCTTCCCCTTCCCCTGACAATTCGGACTGGAAAAGCCATCACGAAAAAACAAATCAGTCTGATTTAATAAAGACTGAAGGGTGCAGCTGGGATTTCCACTCAGGTAAACATTTAGCATAGCGACAGTCGAGTTGCAAGCCTACCTATCACACGGTTTGGAGAAACTGAAAAAGCTATGCATGCACTCTGCCCTACATCCTGTTCAAACGTGCACCCAACCGTTGACACGGTTGTATCGCTTTCTGGAGCAGTGCCCGAGGCATTTAACACCCTCGACGAGGTCAACCCGGCTGTTACAGTGGAACCCCCCTTTCACGACACAATGGGGGTAAATTTACACAAAATATGAATAGAAAATCTGAAAAACTAGGGTCTTAAAAGGGAGGAAGTCTTAAATTGGGCGGTCTTAAAAAAAGGGTTCCGCTGTATTACTTACCTGTTACTTACATGCTTACACTTCCCCCCGCGGGTTAGGGGGAAGAATTGACCCGATGCTCCCCAGCATGTCGTAAGAGGCGACTAACGGATTCTGTTTCTCTTTTTACCCTTGTTAAGTGTTTCTTGTATAGAATATAGTCAATTTTTGTAAAGATTTTAGTCAAGCAGTATGTAAGAAATGTTAAGTCCTTTGTACTGGAAACTTGCATTCTCCCAGTAAGGTCATTGTACTACGTTGCAAGCCCCTGGAGCAAATTTTTGATTAGTGCTTTTGTGAACAAGAAACAATTGAGAAGTGGCTCTATCCCATCTCCCCCCCTTTCCCCGCGGTATAACCTTCGTGGTTGAAAACGACGTTAAACACCAAATAAAGAAAATGCTTACACTTATGAATTCTCGCCTTTGAAATCGTCTAATTCACGTTTGGGTATTGGTCATTGCATTGTTGATTCAGTTGTTGGTGATCTTCATCCTACGGCAAAACACTATGGCCAATGGAATTTGAGCCTGTCTCGTATCAGCGATAGAGACAGAAATACTAAGTAAGTTATTATTTAGCTGACTGTTTTACTATTCGACTGATTGACTGACTTACTGAATAATCAGCACGATGTTTATCAGCTTACTGGCTTCATTGGTTTGGATGTGCAGTCGACAGAAAAGCTGGCTTTAAGTTTTTGACTCTTTGCTATTTAGATTGTTAATTAGTGGTGTATGACTTTGCGAGTAACAGGGCGGAAACTGGGAGACGAGGAAGGGGTTGGGGTTAAGCGCCAATAAGCAGGCACTATGTTCGCTCTTTGGTTCCGTTCATTAATTTCTAGGTTTGTTTTTATTGTCCAAGACTACTCATGTTTTTAATTCAAACTCAAAATTGTTATTGTGATCTCAACATACAACACTAAGAGTTTGATCAGAGCTCCTCTCACTTGAAGTGTAAGCACATGAATACCCTTCGAAGGAGAAATAATGAACGGGGTAATAAGCAATAAAGCGTAGGCGGTGACATGAATTCGGACTTCTTTTTTTTAAGAGTGAGAGGTGTGGCAACATATATCGCCGAATTAGTGTCAAAGCGCAGTGATTATACAACTTCACGACAGCCAAGTGTCGTCCGCATACCGCTAATATCAAATGCTTTTAGCTGTTGGGAATGGCTGGGATGGAATTTCCATATCATGGGTACATACATGTTCTTAGTTTTTTCTGTCTGTCTTTTTTATATTTAGTCAAGTTTTGACTAAATATTTTAACATCGAGGGGGAATCGAAACGAGGGTCGTGGTGTATGTGCGTGTGTGCGTGTGTGTGTGCGTGTGTGTGTGTCTGTGTGTGTGTGTAGAGCGATTCAGACTAAACTACTGGACCGATCTTTATGAAATTTGACATGAGAGTTCCTGGGTATGAAATCCCCGAAAGTTTTTTTCATTTTTTGATAAATGTCTTTGATGACGTCTTATCCGGCTTTTCGTGAAAGTTGAGGCGGCACTGTCACGCCCTCATTTTTCAACCAAATTGGTTCAAATTTTGGTCAAGTAATCTTCGACGAAGCCCGGACTTCGGTATTGCATTTCAGCTTGGTGGCTTAAAAATTAATTGATGACTTTGGTCATTAAAAATCTGAAAATTGTAAAAAAAAATAAAAAAATTATAAAACGATCCAAATTTACGTTTATCTTATTCTCCATCATTTGCTGATTCCAAAAACATATAAATATGTTATATTCGGATTAAAAACAAGCTCTGAAAATTAAATATATAAAAATTATTATCAAAATTAAATTGTCCAAATCAATTTAAAAACACTTTCATCTTATTCCTTGTCGGTTCCTGATTCCAAAAACATATAGATATGATATGTTTGGATTAAAAACACGCTCAGAAAGTTAAAACAAAGAGAGGTACAGAAAAGCGTGCTATCCTTCTTAGCGCAACTACTACCCCGCTCTTCTTGTCAATGTCACTGCCTTTGCCATGAGCGGTGGACTGACGATGCTACGAGTATACGGTCTTGCTGAAAAATGGCATTGTGTTCAGTTTCATTCTGTGAGTTCGACAGCTACTTGACTAAATATTGTATTTTCGCCTTACGCGACTTGTTTTCTTTCGGTTTATGTGAAACGGCTTTCTGTGAACATTTCGGGGGGGGGGGGGGGGGGGGGGGATTTCAGATCGTCTATTGCAAACAACATGAACAGGCGAGAAACGGTTGATTCGCTTAAGATATTGGTTAACCGTTCACCTTGTTTATCCCTCCCTTCCTTCCCCGCGAGGGTCATTGGTGTAGGCAATTGCCTTTAATTCCTTTAGGTTTTCGCCACACCTTTTCTCTGTCTCTCCGTATGTGAGTGTGTGTGTGTGTGTGTGTGTGTGTGTGTGTGTGTGTGTGTGGGTCAGTGTGTGTGTGCCTACGTGTGTGTAGGTCCTCCCATCCCTTGCCCCATTCTCTCTCTCTAAAAAGGAAAACATATATGTCTCTGTATCTCTTTGTGATTCTGTCTCTTTCTTTCTCACTCTGTCTCTTTCTTTGTGTCTCTGTCTCTGTCTTTCTTTCTCTCTCTCTCTTTCTCTCTCTCTCTCTCTCTCTCTCTCTCTGATCTGCCCCGTCCATCACCCAACTCCCACTCAAATCCCAAGGACTGAAGAATGCCAGTCTTATGCATAGTTTACAAGATTATTTCATTTCTTCATTTTTGCTGTTGTTTTGTTTTGCTTAAATTTGTTTGTTTTTTAGACTTGTGTACTTAAATTGATTATTCAATATGTTACCATTGTAAACATGTGTACAGAAAGCGACGTGTTAAACTTTAAAAACGTGTTACTATTACAAAAACGGGATTCGTTCTACAGACTCAAAATGACCCCGTGACGGGCAAAAAACACACACACAAAACCATGCAAAACACAAAAATCAAACTCTTCTTCTCACATGTCCACCAATGGTAGCAGTTCAGACGGCTTCTGTGTGCATATCTCTGCGAGTCTCCCTTTCACTCAGCTGTTCGTGACGTCAGGTGGTGGTAGTAGTGTTGTTGTAATTCACTCGCAATGTGTTCGTGGTCTTGCATCAGGTATTGAAAGAAGCAGACGTGTCCTTCAGAGAACGATGGGAACCGAGCAACACAGGATTTACTTTAGCTCACACAGACGTGTCCTTCAGAGAACGATGGGAAGCGAGCAACACAAGATTTACTTTAGCTCACACAGACGTGTCCTTCAGAGAACGATGGGAAACGAGCAACACAGGATTTACTTTAGCTCACTAATGCGTGAAATGCATAGTATCTTAACAAGTCGCGTAAGGCGAAAATACAATATTTAGTCAAGTAGCTGTCGAACTCACAGAATGAAACTGAACGCAATGCCATTTTTCAGCAAGACCGTATACTCGTAGCATCGTCAGTCCACCGCTCATGGCAAAGGCAGTGAAATTGACAAGAAGAGCGGGGTAGTAGTTGCGCTAAGAAGGATAGCACGCTTTTCTGTACCTCTCTTTGTTTTAACTTTCTGAGCGTGTTTTTAATCCAAACATATCATATCTATATGTTTTTGGAATCAGGAACCGACAAGGAATAAGATGAAAGTGTTTTTAAATTGATTTGGACAATTTAATTTTGATAATAATTTTTATATATTTAATTTTCAGAGCTTGTTTTTAATCCGAATATAACATATTTATATGTTTTTGGAATCAGCAAATGATGGAGAATAAGATGATTGTTAATTTGAATCGTTTTATAAATTTTTATTTTTTTTTTACAATTTTCAGATTTTTAATGACCAAAGTCATTAATTAATTTTTAAGCCACCAAGCTGAAATGCAATACTGAAGTCCGGGCTTCGTCGAAGATTACTTGACCAAAATGTCAACCAATTTGGTTGAAAAATGAGGGCGTGACAGTGCCGCCTCAACTTTCACGAAAAGCCGGATATGACGTCATCAAAGACATTTATCAAAAAAATGAAAAAAACGTTCGGGGATTTCATACCCAGGAACTCTCATGTCAAATTTCATAAAGATCGGTCTAGTAGTTTAGTACATAGTCTGAATCGCTCTACACACACACACACACACACACACACACACACACACACACACACACACACACACACACACACACGCACATACACCACGACCCTCGTTTCGATTCCCCCTCGATGTTAAAATATTTAATCAAAACTTGACTAAATATAAAAACACTGAGAGTTCTTTTCTTGTGCCTTTGGATCAGTTGCACCACACACTGCGCTGTGTGTATAAGCTCCGATATCAAAGTAGCAACATTATGATTTATGAGAGTTCTTTTCTTGTGCCTTTGGATCAGTTGCACCACACACTGCGCTGTGTGTATAAGCTCCGATATCAAAGTAGCAACATTATGATTTATTACCGTGTCTATGATTTGAGTGGGCTTTTGTAGATCTTCTTCTTCTTTTCGATCGCAGATTACACTTGGGGCTTTTGTAGATAATATTGGCATTTATCAGCTATGATATTCAACCTGCGACAGACACTCGTTTATTCAACGAGAGAGAGAGAGAGAGAGAGAGAGAGAGAGAGAGAGAGAGAGAGAGAGAGAGAGAGAGAGAGAGAGAGAGAGAGAGAGAGAGAGATAATGAGATAAGATAAGAATTAAGATAAGATAAGATGAGATAAGATAAGATAATTTGACATGAGATGAGATTAGATGAGATAAGATAAGCTACATTTTTATTTTCCAAGCGTAATACAAAACAAGAAAAATGTTCATTCAAAATGAACAGCGTCGATGCAATGTCCACCAAAGATTTATTTTGGGAAGTGTTAAAGGTTAGGGTCAAAAGTTAATGAATTGCATGTTGTGCTGGATATATAAATTGTTTATTTCAGTCAATGCTTGATTCATAAGTACATTTTTCAGCATGGTGCATCTACAGGAGGGTGCTCCAACAATGATGCATAGTGCCAACATTTAGCGCAAACTTTTCACAACAGTGCATTATTACCACAAAGCGCATACAGCGATTATATAGTAGCAAGTTGCACTAAACATTTGAACAAAATGCATTTTGTTCAAATGTTAACAGCACAGCACCAAGTTTTGCATAAGTGCACAACAGCACTGACCATTTCACAAAAGTGCATTACAGCTGTGACAATTTTACAAAAGTGCATTGACCATATCAGGCAGATGGCTAACATGCAGATTTCGCTTTTGTCTGTCTTTCTTTGAAAAGTAGGCATGTTCAAGATCGATGAAGTCATGAGCAATTGGGTTAGATGACAGAAAAGATTCAAAAACGTCAGATTCAGTTAGATGACAGAAAAGATTCAAAAACGTCAGATTCAGTGTTTTGGGCACTGTTGAACAGGAAGATTCTCTCCTGTTCAACAAATGTGGGTTCAATTCAAAAGCAACATTGTCACAGATAGGCTAGTGTTACATTTCTGTAAAGTTTCAAAAACATCTTCCATGTTTTGGTTACTGTTGAACAGAGGCATATTTTCCTGTTCAAAAAAGTCTGACACAAATTGTCGTAGTTGTGGGTTAAGGTTCGATCTATACTGTCCTTCAAACGAGTCGTAGAACAGTCATTGTCACAGATAGTGTTACATTTCTGTTTTACATTCAAACGAGTCGTAGAAGTAGTAGTACATTTGCGTTTGGTTGTTTTTTCTTTTAGATTCCTGTCACTCATACTAGCAGTATTGATTGAGGTACATAAATCTGTTGATGTACAGGGATGACTTGTTTGTAATGAATCCTTGTTTCCTCCACATTGAGTTTGCATTGCAGTTGGACAAAAATGAACAGGTGTTAATTGATAAACACATTGATAATGGCTTTTGAGAAAATCAATCAATTCTGCAAAGGAATTAACTTGATGACATCAAAACTGCAGCGCCATTTGAAGAATGGTTACCATTTCTGTTTCTTTGATGGGAATCAAACAAATAAAAACATTGACTATCCAAGTTACCATGAATGGCAATAGTTGACTCCTGAAAAGTAGCAAGGATATAATTTGAGACGATAAACGCCTGATGCAATCCCTCCTCAAGGTCAGTCAACTCAAAACCTTCATCATTCGCAACATCAGTAGGCAACACAGCGGGATTCGTATGTCCAGAAATCATGTCGAAAAAATATTACATTTCAAAAGCATGTCCAACCACAGTTGTTGGCAAGTGTTCGTGTCCGAAGTAGCCTTCAGTGTGTGTATATGTATTCATGTGACAGAGAACGTGACCTCATTGTTCAATCCTCGCTCTCTCTTCTTTCTCATTCGAACGCACACACGCAAGAACGTAGCCTACGCACGCATGCACGCGCACGCACACACACACACACACACACACACACACACACACACACACACACACACCCCGCTGACGCACACGGCAAACCACGCACACACACACACTGACTGTCGGCAAGCATCTCTTTTTGTTTTCTTTACCTTTGTTTATTGTGTTTTCGATATTTGTGTTTATTTTTTGCTTGACTTATCTGTTTTATTTTAATGTTTGCTATCCACATCGTGTGATAAATGTTTCTTCTCAGTCTCCGAGTCAGTTTAGTTTCTGCACGCCGCTTTGATACTCCTTGTTTTTCTTTCTGGTGTATTGTGCGCGACTGATTTGCGGATTTATTTTTATTCCTTTCATATGCAGTTGAAGTGTTGTGGGTGTTATTGTCTGTATATGCTATGTTGCGTCTGTGTATGCCTACAAGAATTTTGGGTGTAATGTGCCTGTGGTCTGCTCGCAGTCGAGCACAGAAAACATGGCGGCGCCCTGCAGGCAAATTCGTGGAAAGTCTTCCCGACCGCAGATACCAGCGTCGTCCGCGACGCTGGAATGAGCACTTTCGAAATCTGTTTGCATCAAGCGCTCTCCCAAACTAGAGATTGATCACATAAACAGAAGTTACATGTACTTGCACGGATGAAACAAATACAGACACAGAGATATTACATTTGTTAATTATAAGTATTCGAGAGCGATACATTCCTGAAGGCATTAATAATTTATTTTGTACGAGAGAAAGAGAGAGAGAGAGAGAGAGAGAGAGAGAGAGAGAGAGAGAGAGAGAGAGAGAGAGAGAGAGAGAGAGAAGAGAGACAGAGAGACAGAGAGAGAGAGAAGAGAGACAGAGAGACGCTTTGGGAGTTTATTGTCCTCAGCTTTAAAAGCCCTTTAGACAAGGGGATATAATTTACAGAAGAAATAAACATAACCATCTCTGCAAACACATCCAGACACACACACTCCTCTCTCTCTCTCTCTCTCTCTCTCTCTCTCTCTCTCTCTCGAGTTACCCTCAATGGGCGAGGGCCGGACGAAAAAAAGCATGTATATTTTGCTTATTCTGTTACCCTCGATAAATAAATAAAGTTCAAAGTTCAAAGTTCTCTCTCTCTCTCTCTCTGCCACACACACAAACGTACGCTCGCGCTCACACACGGATTCTTCCTCCCAGTTGCATAATCATCATACAATAATGCATTAAAATTCGTTAAAAAGTCTAAAAGCATCAAACACATCATTACATTTAGTCAAGTTTTGACTAAATGTTTTAACGTAGAATCGAGACGAGGGTCGTGGTGTATGTGCTTGTGTGTGTGTAAGAGATTTGAAATAAAGAAGATCCGTAGTTATCCTTATTAATCTCCTTCCAGATTCTTTATATGTGCACACACACACACACAGTCAATCATCTGACTCCCGCTCAGAAGTTTAGGAAAGCAGAGAGAAGATTAGAAGAATTTGTAGTCTTTCACCAACTCATTCTTTCCAAACAATAGCCAATGGTTTAATTAGAACATACAAATTGGTTTGTTTCTGACATAGCAAATATCAACTCATTCCTCAAATTCTCAAATACTTTCTTGCTTACAATAATCAATTCATGACCTTTTGAAACTCATTCATTCATTGTCCACGACCTTGTGAAACTCACTCATTCATTGTCAACGTCAGAACATATTTACAAGGACAAGAAAGCAAATAAACAAAACATAACTTTTACGTTATGTAGAGGTGACGATGTAGCTAGCCTTCAACCTTACGGCCTCCATCGCACCCTCGCCACACTGGCATCACCCCGCACAAGTCAGACTGGGGCGGCCTGTTACAAAATATAACACCCTACTGTAACAACTAACAATATTCAAAAACACCAACCGAGCACAAGGAAATTATACGATTCCGAAATTATTCAAGTACACAAGTCATGTCCGCGCATACAAAAGAAATGTTCAAGTTCACACAAAACTAGCAAAGTACCTCATCTTCCAATATGGCGGCACCCATACAAAAGTCCAAGTCATCCCGGCAATGTTTCCCGGTTCCAAGGTTGACATCAAGATCAAATGTTTTCTTCCAAAGTTGACATCAAAACCAAGAGCAGGTTTTCTCATCCGAGAGCCCAGGTCGAATGACTTTCAATTGTCAGGCAGTTTACAATCACAACTCACAAAATCAGGCGGTTGCGATTATAACGTGAACAACTCGCACAGTTGTAAACTCACGTGCTGCGAACCCAGTTTGACCGTCCGTAGCTAACCATGGAATTTTACTGAACTGTTAAAAGTTTCCACTCTCAAAGTTAAACCACTCCTGACAACCTCTTTGTATTACAAAAAGCACTAGTTATATCCCTTCAACTATAAACACCATAACCGCGATTCATTACATCACCCCTTTCCCCGATTAAAAAAAAATGTGAACCCAAAATGAACATTTTTTTTCTTTCAAAAACTGTACAAGTATAAGTATTCCAGTAACAAGAAAAAAATTTTTAAATACATATAAAAAAAAATACATAGATTAATAAATAATCAAAGCATAAGGAAAACATTTATTAAATACTCTGTCCGTTCCCAAAGAGTGCAATCAGTTTACAACCAAAAGACAGTGCCATCCACCAAAAAAGTGACGAAAGCCACGAGGCTGTCCTTAAACATGAGCAACAATGGCAAGCATAATAAACCACATTTACGCCGCCGTGTAGATAATCACCCACTGTGTTAATCCACAATAGTTATACTCATGGACATTCAGCAATTTTCGCCTATTACTGAATGCAATAACATTGACGTTCTTGGTACCAAAGATCGCCAATAAAGTTTGAGTAGCCCCCGCTAAACTCAATACAGTAAACCTCGACTACAACACAAATTGGTACTAGCATCAAAAATATCCAAATAAATTTTTCCAGCCAGATTAAATAATAATCACAATGTGAAAAAAAACCAAGAACAAAATTAAATTAGTTCTTAATACATACACAGCATATCAACACTCACAGCACAAAAAGTATTGTCCTTGTTGATTGCAGAAAGTCTTTTCACTGTTCTTTCAACCATCATGTTCCATTCACTTCGTCAAGCGTGACAACACATCAGCTTCAAAATTCCTGACTCCAGGAATTGGCACTACTGTGAATGAATACTCTTGGAGAGACAGAGCCCATCGCAACAGTCGTCCGTTGGCAGTTTTGGACTGTCGTAAGTACGTCAACGGTCTGTGATCAGTCTCAACAAAGAAATGTGAGCCAAACAAATAGCGATGGAATTTGTCAACTGCCCACACCAACGCTAGGCACTCTCTCTCCACAGTAGAGTATCTGGTTTCTCTTTCCAGCAGTTTCCTGCTGGCATACAGAACTGGATGAAGGACGTCGTCATCATCAGGCTGCATCAGGGCTGCTCCAATCCCCGTGGAGGATGCATCCGACCGCACTGTGAACGGCCTGGAAAAGTCTGGCAATCTCACCAGTGGTTCAGACGACAAAATTTCTTTGACCCTGTCAAAAGCCATCTGACACTCTTTTGACCAACGAACTTTGTTTGGTTGGTTCTTCTTTGTGAGTTCTACCAGGGGGGACACAATAGACGCGAAGCTTGGGACATAGCGCCTATAGAAACTGATGAGCCCTACCAATGACCGGACTTGTTTCTTTGTGGTTGGGACAGAGACATTCAAGATTTTGGACACTTTGGAGGGAACTGGACGCATGCTACCCTCCCCAACTATGTGACCCAAAAACTCAATAGAGTCAAACCCTGCCTCTACTTTCGACGGTCTCACAGTCAACCCATGTTTTCCCAGTTCTGTCAACAGTCCGTCAAGTGCCTCTAGATGCTCACACCAGTCTTCTGTGGCTACAAGTACGTCATCAAAGAAATGAACAGATTTGAACCTATCAAGATCCAACATCTTCATCATCCTCGCGAAAGTACTTGGTGCTGTACTCATTCCGAACGGCATCTTCTTGAACTGATATAGACCTTGAGGGGTACGAAAAGCCGTTTTTGCTCGATCAGACTCTGCCATCGGAATTTGCCAATAGCCCTTAGCCAGATCAATCTTCGTGAAATGCTGCCTGCCCTGCAATGAAGCAAACAGAACTTCCGGATCCGGTATTGGCTCAGCGTCAAACTCCGTAATCTTATTGAGGTGTCTGAAATCGATGCAAAAACGAGTACTTCCGTCCTTCTTCTTGACTAGAACAATAGGAGACGAGAACGGAGAAATAGACGGCTCTATTACGTCTAGATCTAACATCTTTTTCACTTCTTCTTCAACCACTTTCTGAGACTCAAATGGTAACGGATACTGTTTCACATTGACCACAGCACCTTCAGGAATCCTCACCATATGCTGCACTAGGTCACAAGTACCAGGCAAATCCGTCATTTTGTCCTGATGCTTCTGAAACACCGCCTGCACTTTTTGTTTTGCCTGCATAGACAAGTCAGGACTATAGACCACATCATCTACATTCTCAGTCTGAACTGTGGGAACTGACTGTAGTTTGACTTTCTGAATGTCTACCTCCTCTACTGCACTGGACCCACTGATCACTCCCAATGTGGCAACAACTGGGTTCTGACCATCAAACGACACCACACAACCAGACGACTCTTCCGATTTTCCTTGGCCAACTTTCTCGAACAGATCATGCAACGTTTTGTCATCCATTTGCATTTTGGACAGTTTCTCAGCATTGATATCAAGTTGGGGAACTTTAGCGGTCAACAGCGGTCTAAAAGGACGTTCTTCTCTAGCTTTTTGACCTCTTGTCTGGACTGCGCTAGTAACCTCGACACATCCAAATGTACATCCCTGTATTCTACCCAAAATGACGTCACATACTGGATTGTCGATCACACATGCCTCAACACTTCCAGAAAAGTATGGTGTATCCAGACTCACAATCGCAATGGGTAACCGAACCAAATCCCCACTGAACTGTCTACACACCTGTACCTTCCCAGTAAACTGATCATCTCTCACTAGGGACTTCCTGACCCCAACCGTGGAACACCCACTATCCAACATGACCGTGACCTCACTACCATTTAAGGTACCTTCACATGTCTGAATAGACTCGGGAAGTTCATCACTACCTGAAAATCCTACTGACGCCACAGACTGCTCGTCTTCACTACAGCTGGACTCTTCAACAGTGACAACGGATACTGAAGCAGTATGCATTTTTTTGGGACAATCTGCCAACTTGTGCGAAGTATCTTGACACCACCAACACTTCCTCTGATAGTTCTGACCACCTCTACCTCTACCAGCTTGACTAGCACCTCTGCCACCCTTATTATCAGGCCCTAGCGACGTCAGAGTTTTGTTCTGTCGGTGGGTTTGTGTCAGCCTGACTACTCTTCTTAGAAAACCTGTGACCACCTCGACCACCTGAATGACCTCCTCTCCCATTTGGAAGACCGACATTAGCCAACAGAG
>NC_090261.1:5511546-5516283 GCF_037325665.1 Littorina saxatilis | reverse complement strand
TCACCTGCTTTTTTATATTTAGTCAAGTTTTGACTAAATATTTTAACATCGAGGGGGAATCGAAACGAGGGTGTGGTGTATGTGTGTGTGTCTGTGCGTGTGTGTGTGTGTGTGTGTGTGTGTGTGTGTAGAGCGATTCAGACTAAACTACTGGACCGATCTTTATGAAATTTGACATGAGAGTTCCTGGGTATGAAATCCCCGAACGTTTTTTTCATTTTTGTGATAAATGTCTTTGATGACGTCATATCCGGCTTTTCGTGAAAGTTGAGGCGGCACTGTCACGCCCTCATTTTTCAACCAAATTGGTTGAAATTTTGGTCAAGTAATCTTCGACGAAGCCCGGACTTCGGTATTGCATTTCAGCTTGGTGGCTTAAAAATTAATTAATGACTTTGGTCATTAAAAATCTGAAAATTGTAAAAAAAAATAAAAATTTATAAAACGATCCAAATTTACGTTTATCTTATTCTCCATCATTTGCTGATTCCAAAAACATATAAATATGTTATATTCGGATTAAAAACAAGCTCTGAAAATTAAATATATAAAAATTATTATCAAAATTAAATTGTCCAAATCAATTTAAAAACACTTTCATCTTATTCCTTGTCGGTTCCTGATTCCAAAAACATATACATATGATATGTTTAGATTAAAAACACGCTCAGAAAGTTAAAACAAACAGAGGTACAGAAAAGCGTGCTATCCTTCTTAGCGCAACTACTACCCCGCTCTTCTTGTCAATTTCACTGCCTTTGCCATGAGCGGTGGACTGACGATGCTACGAGTATACGGTCTTGCTGAAAAATGGCATTGCGTTCAGTTTCATTCTGTGAGTTCGACAGCTACTTGACTAAATATTGTATTTTCGCCTTACGCGACTTGTTATATTTAGTCAAGTTTTGACTAAATATTTTAACATCGAGGGGGAATCGAAACGAGGGTCGTGGTGTATGTGCGTGCGTGTGTGTGTGTGTGTGTGTGTGTGTGTGTGTGTGTGTGTGTGTGTGTGTAGAGCGATTCAGACTAAACTACTGGACCGATCTTTATGAAATTTGACATGAGAGTTCCTGGGTATGAAATCCCCGAACGTTTTTTTCATTTTTTTGATAAATGTCTTTGATGACGTCATATCCGGCTTTTCGTGAAAGTTGAGGCGGCACTGTCACGCCCTCATTTTTCAACCAAATTGGTTGAAATTTTGGTCAAGTACTCTTCGACGAAGCCCGGGGTTCGGTATTGCATTTCAGCTTGGTGGCTTAAAAATTAATTTATGACTTTGGTCATTAAAAATCTGAAAATTGTAAAAAAAAATACAAATTTATAAAACGATCCAAATGTACGTTTATCTTATTCTCCATCATTTGCTGATTCCAAAAACATATAAATATGTTATATTCGGATTAAAAACAAGCTCTGAAAATTAAATATATAAAAATTATTATCAAATTTTTTTTTTCGAAATCAATTTAAAAACACTTTCATCTTATTCCTTGTCGGTTCCTGATTCCAAAAATATATAGATATGCTATGTTTGGATTAAAAACACGCTCAGAAAGTTAAAACGAAGAGAGGTACAGAAAAGCGTGTTATCCTTCTCAGCGCAACGAATACCCCGCTCTTCTTGTCAATTCCACGTGCACAGCCTTTGCCACGGGCGGTGGAGTGACGATGCTACGAGCATACGGTCTTGCTGCGTTGCGTTGCGTTCAGTTTCATTCTGTGAGTTCGACAGCTACTTGACTAAATATTGTATTTTCGCCTTACGCGACTTGTTTAAAATATTCATGGCATCTCCAGCTATAACTGCTGCAGGTGAACTGATTGTTCAGGTTCTAGGCCATACTTATTTTTCCCATGGAGAAGTCGGTTGTTGAAGCGTAGTTGCAAAGTAAACTGAAAAGGACGGTAGCGGGATGGCGGGTGTGTGGTGGGTAGGAATTGGGGGTGGGGGGGGGGGGGGGGCTGCAGGGCCTTGAGAGAGTGGATTTTATGGAGAAGCGAACAGAATAAATACTGCGTCGATCGTACCTGTCAGCGACTGATGTTACAAAGGCTTTGGTCGTAATATATAGACAATGGCCTTCAACCGGCACAAGTTATATATGAACTGCAAGGGCAAACAGAGCTACTCATACCCTCGCACACAAGCATGTGCAAACCGTGCACTCACGCACACACACACACACACACACATACACTGGCACACACACACACATGCACACACACACACACACACACACACACTCATGCACACACACACAAACACACACACCGTGCACACACACACACACAAACACACACACAAACACACACACACACACACACAAACACACACACACTGGCACACACTGACACACACTGGCACACACACACACACTGGCACACGCACACACACACACACACTGGCACACACACACACACACTGGCACACACACACACACACACACACACACGCGTCGGTCATCCCAGCAAGCACTGTCAAACTCAGCTTGTCACAGTGTCGGCGACATACTTCTTCATACCCAGTATAAACAGGTCCCGTTTCACAACCAGTTGAAACTTAGCAAAACAAAAGTGCTGACTGCGTTTCAAGGCCAGTCACACGCAATACAGCTGATCTCGTTGAGAAATCCCTGGAACACCGCCAAGAGCTATCAATTTGAAAACGATCCACTGCTTAATGCTATGGGCACGTTGCACAAAGATCACGATGGTTGACGACATGTACACGATTCAGGACCAGGTAGGGGAGGGGATATAACATGTCGTTATGACCCTCTGCCGGATTAGCTCCTTTTACTCTCTCTCTCTCTCTCTCTCTCTCTCTCTCTCTCTCTCTCTCTCTCTCTCTCTCTCTCTCTCTCTCTCTCTCTCTCTCTCTCTCTCTCTCTCTCTTAGGTAGTGTATAACGTCAACAAAACGAAACACGCTAAATTGTTTCTCGCAAAGGCATTAATGCGTCTGTTGCATCTTTCATGAGAACATTTGTAACCACGCAGATCCCAAACAAAACATCATTTCGAGTTACGGGAGGCCACCGCGAAAATCAATGTCTTTTCTTTCCCTCAGACCTCTTGCACAGCACAGCCGACCCCCCGTCCAACATCCAGCACAAACCTCCCGATGACAAACAAAAAGTTAGGTCTTGCGCAGTGAAGGGGGGAAGCATTGCAGGCAGACAAGCGTAGCTTCACAGCTGGTGAAGCATCAGTATTATACACTGCACAGGCAAACGGACAGGCCAATAAAAAAGTTATATCAAAATGTATCTAAGAAATTACTCAAATGATGGTTGCCAGAAACAGACGATGAAAAATGTCAACAAAAAGAGTGATGTTGCATGAAATTGACGAGTAAGAGGGTTAGAGGAGAGAAATCATGAAACGTGCAGCTGTATACGGACTGCATGCCTGGTTTTCTCCTGTAGATGGGTGTCAGCACAGAAGGTCTGCCCGCTGTCCTCAGCCAACATGCTCCGTCTTCATGGCAGCTCAGATTTTTTTTATCGAGGTTCTCTCCTCTAGAGCCGCCGTGTTTCGCCTAGGGGCTTGCGCTGCCTAGTTGATAGGGTCACCTCGCAGAGGATGTGGTCATAGACCACGCACGGTCGGTCTTGGGATAGGGAAACGTTATGCTAGTCCGGAGGGATTACGCCACAATGGCCACCTCGCGAAGACCCAGGGTCCCAGACTAGGGAGGTCCAAGGGGGAGCACCGGAAGGGCTACCCCTCTACCCGCACCTCCAACACAATCCCTTCCCCTGGTAGCTTCATCCCCAAGGAGGAAACAGAGCTACCTGCAACACCCCGAAATAGGTGAAATAGCAAACAGTAGGGCAGAACCGAAACAGGTACATACTCATTTTATAATCAGTAGTTCTCACCGCAAGAGTTCTCTAAATAAAGAAGACTACTGAAGACGGTGACAACAGAGAGAAAACAACAAGAATACAGAAAAAATACAAGATTCATGCACCAAAACATGAATAATTAGTCTCAAGTCTCAAGGTTAATAACGATGCACATACAATGATATATGCGACAAAAAATAGTCCCCAAAACTGAGCGTTGAGGGCTGCGCTGATATCAGTCACTGCATGTAAAACAAAGTCTTATTTAGCGTTTAACTGCATGCGGACCTTGAACTTGTGATATAACTCGTGATTCATTTGGCTTCCTGTTTGTGCCCAATCTCTCTTTTTCTGCCCACGCATCGACTGTCACCAAACAACAGCTTGGTCTCGTGAAGTTCACACTGTTCGCTTCACACTCTATACAAGGCCACACATTATTTGGCAACACGGCCAGAAGTTCATCAGAATGTGAAGAGAAGTGTTAGTCATCTAACAGTTCTTATGTAATTATTTCAAACCTTTCATCGCGTTCCCACATACTACAGAATGTCCCAAGTGTCAACTGCAAAAAGAAGCACAAATTAAAACCAAGTCTGGCGACTCAACTCTGGGACACCGTTTCAAATTAACTTGGACTCACACTACAGTACTAAACCTAGCCTACATTATGGCTATACAAACACATGCGAAGATAAACTTTTTTTTATGATAAAAGTGACCCCGCCCCGCGCCTCGTGTGTGTGTGTGTGTGTGTGTATGTGTGTGTGTATGTGTGTGAACGATAGCCAATAATTATGTGCGTGAACGTATACAAAACATTAAAAAAATACCATATGTCTCGCCTATTGTAAGCAGGAATTTTACAATAACAGAACACT
>NC_090261.1:5489046-5506546 GCF_037325665.1 Littorina saxatilis | reverse complement strand
TGACAAGAACAATGCATGGATGATTGATACTCAAGCATACAATGCTTATTTTAAGCAATCATAGTAATTACAAAACAAAGGTTAGCATGATGGCGGAATAAGTACATTAGCTCATTTCAGGAAACGAAAAACAAAACAAGAGACAAAACAGATACACAAACAAGCAGAAAATGGGAAGGGGTTGGTGATACAGGAGGTGGGGAAAGGGCAGCTAGCTAGTAGCTAGCTTAAGGGAAAAAGAAGAAGAAGAAGAAGACTTGGAGCGCCAATATTTGAGGGGATTTTTTCAATTGTAATAAATGCACATAAGACACTCGCACAAAGTTAATGCATATTGTGATCAGAGGAAAAGTCACTACATTGCGCATAAATCGAGACATACTTGATAAGTCGGAAAACAACAAGAGAACATGAGAGAGGTTATGGGGAAAAATTTGTCAGGCAGCATGTCGCATGACAGTGTCTAATAAATGTAATGAGTGAAGTATAGAGGCTCATTTGCGGAACCTGCCCGTCTGTCTAATATAGTCCTGTACAGTTATGAATATGGTCTGGTTGACATTTCGTGAATATTGCGGGATGCCTTTCAATAATATTTCGATATACTTATAATCATTTGTCAAATTATCAATGGACAATAATCTTATATCTCTATACAAGGGACAATGCAATAAGTAATGTTCAGCAGTCTCGCTGGGATAACCACACTCGCATTGAGAGCAATCCTTAAGGTGCCGCTTACATAAATCAAAATTCAAATCACTCATACCAATACGCAATCTGCAATGATGTACTTGTTCAAATCTTTCTCCATAATAATAATGGCATGGTACTTTAAAATCAGCACTTGACAAATAATTTTTGAACTCGCTCAAGGAGGTGGTCATTTTAACGTTATCTGGTAAGGTGTTCCACAGTACAGTCGTTTTGGGGATAAAAGAGTTGCGAAATAATTCGGTTCTATGAGGAGGTACATATCTTTCTAATGGTCTTCGTCTATGATACGGATTAATGTCAACTACAAGAGGGGGCAATACATTTACTAAGTACTGGGGGCATTTGTTATGTATCATCTTATGAAAAACAATTAATTTATGTCTTTTCCTTCGTTCTTCAAGGCTACATAGCCCACTTTCCTCATACAGCTTTGCATGGCTAGTGCCCTTAACTCCACCTATTATAATTCGTAGGGCTTCTAAATGTAATTTTTCTAATGCATCTGCCATTATCTTAGTGCAATTATCCCAAACAACATCTGCATAGTCGAAATGGGGTAAAATAAAAGACTTGTACATTATTTCCAAACTTTTTCGACTTAATCTATATTTATAAAATCGTAAACAATTAATCAATAAATTCGCTTTTTTAACTATGCTTTGGATGTGGGCATCCCACTTGCAGGTGCTCTGTAAAATCACTCCAAGGTGTTTGTGTTGATCTACTTTTTCTAAAAAGACATTGTTGAAAAACAAGGGTTGAGGGGGGATTAAATCACGTTGAATATTTAACAATTCAGTCTTAGTCTCGTTAAATTTAACTTTCCATTTATTGGCCCATGCACTAATTTTATCAAGATCTTGATTTAATATATTGGTTCGTCTGTCTACATCTTCTAATGCAAGATACATGCTTGTGTCGTCAGCAAACAACTTAATTCCGGATTCAATATTCTTTACAATATCATTAATATAAACCAGAAATAAGAGCGGGCCTAGCACGGATCCTTGTGGAACACCGGCAGGAATCTTTTTAACATTAGACTGTGTTCCCTTAATTACAACAACTTGCTTGCGGTCTGTTAAATAATCACAGAACCATAATAATAACCGACCTCTAATGCCCACTGCTTCTAACTTGGCCAAAAGGCCCTTGTGCCACACTCTGTCGAACGCTTTCGACACATCAAAAAATACAGCTTGGGTCGTAATGCCTCTGTCATGACAGGAACAAAATTCATTGTAAATCGAAATCAATTGGAATACACATGAATCATCTGGCAAAAAACCAGACTGCTGTGGAATGAGTATGTGATTTGCCTTTAAAAAATCAAAAACATGTACATAAACACATCTTTCTAACACCTTACCAACACAACTCAGTAATGATATAGGACGGTAATTATTACACAATTCTGCTGGACCTTTTTTATATACTGGAGTAACATGGGCTAGTTTCCACGAGGCAGGAAATTTTCCTTCAACTAAACTTCTATTAAATATTTTTAAAAGGGGTTCTGATACAACATCCACAGAAGCAATTAATAATCGGTTATGTATTAAATCGGGACCTGCAGCTTTCGTCTTCTTCAAATTTATAATAACATCTTTTACTTCATTAACTGACAAGACTAAGTTATTCATAAAACAATCAGAAATTTGGATTTCGGGAGGTTCATCGTCTGGATTCTCAATGGACGAATTCTGAATAAACTGATCATTAAAAATATTAGCTTTATCGTGGTTTAAATAATGTATTTGACCTTCTGAGTGGATTGGTGGAAGCTCCTCAGTTTTCATACCCTTCTTATTCATAAAGGATTTAACTAATTTCCACCATTGTTTAGTTCCGAATTTTGAAGGGTCTGAGATCTTTGTATCCAAATTGGAATAATACTCAATAATTCTTTCTCTTTTCTTTTGTGTCAATGAATTACGTGTCTGTCGATACAACAACCAATCTTCGGGTAAATCGGTTAATCTCGCTTTTGTGTGTATCTGATCGCGTGCATCAATTAAATCTAAGATGTCAGATGTTACCCACTCCTTGTCCTCCGATCGAACTGTTACAGTCTTAACCGGCATATTCTCTTTGGCAATGCTCATGAAAATCTGAGTAAAATCTTGAACATTTTCATCAAGACATTTATCAATAAAGACAGCAGACCAATCAACTTGGGAAAGTGATCCACAAAAACTTTCAATATTCATCTTATCATAATTATAAATGGTTCTTTTAAATGAGCGATTAGGAATAACTACAGTGTTTAATACTGCACATGGTACACTGTGGTCACTACACACAGGAGGAAAAACATCTACGCGCTGTATCATTTGCGGGGTTTGGGTTATTATTAAATCTAGGCAGGTACTACTTGTCTCCGTGACACGTGTTGGCAGGGTTACAAGTTGGGTAAGTTGATATAAGTTCAATAAGTTCAGGAGATGCTGGGAGGGGTTACTACCAAAATCGGAGTTAAAGTCTCCAAGGATGATAAATTTGACAAACTGGTTATTTACTCGACGAATGCTTTCGTCAACTAAGTCCCAATATTGGACCTTCGCATCAGGTGGTCGATAAAAAGAACCCACTAAAAGTCTATCTTTATGAAACTTAATTTCAGTCCAGACTGCTTCAAGTCCTGGCACGTGCAGGTCTGGACGTGGCTTACAAAACAAATATGTTTTAACATAAATGGCTACTCCCCCATGTGGGTCGTTTGGTCTGTCTAGTCTTATTGGAGGTTGAAAATTTGGGATCAGTAGTGAGGAACTGTCGTCTGTATGGGATAACCAAGTCTCAGATATGGTTAAAACGTCATGCTTTTGGACTTCAGGATGCAATAGATCAATTTTATTTTTAATACTGCGAGCGTTAATATGGACAATGGACACTTGTTGTGGGGGACCTGGGTTTTTTTCAACATCTCCAGATAAATACAGGTGTTTCTGGGCAAATAGGCCGGAGGTGTATTCAAGGCGTGCAGAACAAAAACAAGTACATTCTTCACTGTAAAAACAGCTAACATTTTGCATCCAACGCGTCGGACTACCATCAATCTTACTCCTTGCAAATAAAAACACGAACAAGGCAAGTGTGACACGGCTCGGACATCTTAGGCACATCAAAATAAAAAATGGTAACAGGGAAGATTCGCACAAAAACTCTAACTTAAGGCCTAGAGCTACTGCCTTTACATGGAAGCAACCAATTCTAGCTCTATAAAGGATTAAATTAAGTGACATTTTCCAGCAACATCAGAAAAAGTGTCGTGACGAGGAGAGTGCATTGCATGTTATCAACTGTGACTCTGGCGCTTAGTCTACATGGGAGATGGAAGCAAGAAGAAGGGAAAAGTTTGCATAGGGGTTTAAAAATACGAACAGAAGAAGCTGGACAGTTTATGTACAGACAAAAGAAGACGGGGTTGTCGTGCATTTGGGCTATAGCCGATGAGGCTCTCCATTTCATAAAAGAGTATGCATACAAGCAGTTCATAAACTAACAGGCAAAACGTACAGTCCAACTCAAGAGTAAACTCCAGCATATATGTGGGACTAGATTAGGATTGGAAACACTTTATTGGACCGAGTGATTAACCTTTCAATCCATGAAAACATGCACAAGACAAAAGCAAACGCAAATACATCAGCTAAACAACCGTGCAAATATAATCGACAAACAACAAAATAGTTCTTCAGTTAGTGATCTTACTAATCAAAGAGCATCTAAATCCAGTAGCTACGCGACAAACAACTTTATAAATACTCCAACTATTTCAAATAATTACAGTCTATATGATCGGTTAATGAGACAGATAAAAAACCGGACACTCATAAACAGTATTTTCTGGGGTGCATGACTGGACCCCACTATAGGTGCGGCAGCACTCAGTGTACCCACTATATCAGACACTGTGACAGTGCACGGGGAAATAGACTGAGCTCGAGGTTGTCAACAAGCGCGAGAGCTGCAAGAAAGGGTTACATAATCAACACGACCAGATGACAGTCTGATAAGCGATCAGCTAGACGACCAAGATGATTAACGCAGTCATCTAAAGAGTCAGTTGGGGGGTAATCATCAAAGTGATCATACAACTTGTCGAACGAATACTGGAATAGAAGACTATGCAGTCAATCAGATAAGACATCAGGTTTGTATTCTTGTTTGTTTTTTAACTCGACAAACGCTGGTCCGGGATATGTGTTGATCTACAAGTATCCAAGAGATTAAGTGAATAATAGGAAATAACCAAGAAGCACGCAAGTTGATAATATTTAGGAACATGAGACTTCAAGCAGGACAAGTGCGTAACACAGTTTTGCCGGGTGCACATTTATTCAGGTGCAGCAGCACTTAATATACCTAGTGTACCCACTATAAAAATCACTAAGTGCACGTGGAAACAAGTGGCCAGTCCACTTGCACAAGAATTATAGGAAGGTGAAGCACAGGCACCTCATAGCGATTGAATCGAACACTAAACACTGAAAGGGGACAGCTCGCTCAAGCGTGTGAAGCGGTAGATTTTGTCTCTATGTTTGATAAATACGAGGCCGTCACGGACCCACGTGTCCTGGATCTTCTCGTCTCGCTTAAGCTGCCTGGCCTTGGCCGCGACAGAGGCCCTGCTGGCGGTGAGATCATCATTGATGAAGACCCGTGGAGAAGCTGAAGGCAGGCGAGGCCAGCCTTGGTCGCCCAGAGTCTTAGTGACGTCAGTTTTGTTCAGTCCTTTTCGCGCCTTCATCAGGCTCTGCTTGGCTCTGTTGGTGCTGAATTTGACGATGATTGAGCGAGGTCGTTGATTCGGCCCCTCTGTTGGTTTGCCTACACGGTGGCTCCTGTCAATGTCACTTACGGTAAGTTGCACACCCACACTTTCTGCAAGTTTGATGACAATGTTGTCGGTATTTTCATTGAGCCGCTCCGGCACAGGGCCAATGCGGACGGAGTTGCAACGAGTGTATTGTTCGAGGTTGTCAAGCTTGTCGTGTAGCTCTTTTATCTCGCCGTCTTTCTTCGCGACAGTTTGTTTAAGGGACAAGATTTCCCCTTTTAGCTGGTCCACTACATGAGCACCCACGGCTCGCGCGATCATGTCCACCACCGGACACACATGAACACGCGCGTATGTACGAACACGCGCGTATGTACACACACACACACGCACGCACGCATGCACACACGCACACACGCACACACATACACACCCACACATACACACATAAACACACACACACACATACACACACACATACCCACACATACACACATACATACTAACACACACACACATACACACACACACACACACACACATACTTACATACACACACATACTCACACACACACACACACACACACACACACACACAGTTGTTACCTCGTGGTTGACGTGGACACAACTCCATCGCCTCCCTCCAACCTTCTTCTGTTTCTTTCTCTTGATCCAGCGGGCGACCTTTGAAAGTACCCCCCCCCCCCCCCCCCTCGGCCTCCCCCGACACACAAACACACTTTCCTCAAGAACGGAACCAGAGATTTCTGTCACCTTCGTAACTTTTATACGTAGTTGTTTGCTGTCTTGTTGTTTTTGTGCGTGTGTCATGTGTGAGTAGGTTTGTAGTTTTGTTTGTTTGTTTGTTGTAGTTTTTTTTGCATGCAGGCTCTGTGCTTGCGTGCATCTGTGTGTATGCTTGCGTGCATGCATGTGTGTTTGTTTCAGCGTGCCTGCCAGTCTTTCTCAGTGCTCGCTTTTCTGGCTGCCTGTCAGCGGATACCTGAAGATTTTCAGTCAAGCCCGAGTGAACACTGACTGCCGCGGGTGTCATTAGTGTGATTAGAGATGTTACGTTTCCGACGAAGACAAAATACCAGTAAGAACAGTCACTGATTTTCCAGTCGTTAATCGCCGGTTTACTATTTTGCTTGTCTGTCCCCGCGTTTGATTCCAAGTTTTTAGTGTGAAGAAAGTTTGAAGAGGTAAGTAATAGATGCAACTGGCAGCAGGTAAACAAAACTACGTTAGCTAAACCGACCAGACCCGAAGCACGAATTTTCGAAGTCGAACCGTCGTACGAGCTCTTCGTATATAGTAAGCCGCACAACTTCACTAAATTAACGGTGTCCCACTTCGCGGTGAAAGCCAAAAAACCTTGAACTGAAAACACAGTATTAAAGCAGGTCAGCTCAGCATCGGCTGCAACGTGGATTTCTAAGCTGTTCTGAATTTCGATCTTTCGGTCAATAAATAACGCACTATAGTTAAGCGAAATCTTCGCTAGATGTATACAAGAGACAAAAGAAGGCAAGTGTTACGCTAGCAGCTGTTATGTAGGCCACGGTTATACAATATAGCAATAACAGGTAATCCTGCCTAATCCAATTTAAACTCACACGGCAAACCGAAGCGGTACAATAGTAAGGTAGCCCGATCGAAGCTGAGTGAGCGGAGGTTGTGCGAGGCGATGTGAAAACTATACTGTTCAAAAAAAGAAACGCATAGCTTGTAATATTTGGTTAATTTAGTTATATGGCTACAAGGATATCCACCAAACTGCAGAAAATGTTTATCTGGTCGTCGACCTTTCGTCCATTGCCACAAGTGAGCTCTGCACGTGACGCATGCGTTATCAGTGGCTACAATGTCAAAATTGCTCATTTGGCATGACCACTCGTCATGCTTCAGTGTAATCTCGTGAAACTCGGGGAATATTGAGCTCTCACCATGTCTTCCAAAACCCATAAAAGCGGATTGTTCGCCACAAAGAAATCAGACGACAATTCAGCGACGAAAGATGGCCCGATTGAGCAGAGAAGACCGCCAAATTGCATTGGGTCGTTTACAAGCAGGCCAAAGTCAAAGTGCAATCGCCAGGCACTTCCACGTGTCCCAGAGCACCATCAGTAGACTGTGGGTCAGGTTTCAAGCCACTGGCTCCGTTGCTGACTTGCCACGAGCGGGAAGACCAAGGGCGACAACTGCTGCTCACGACCGCTTCATACGGCTCCGTCACCTCCGGAATCGTTTCCTGTCGGCCTCATCTTCTGTCCAGGCTCTCCCCGGGCCACACCGATTATCGGACCAGACCGTGCGGAACCGCCTGCATGAAGCTGGTTTGAGAGCTCGCAGACCTCACAGAGGAGCTGTCCTCACCCGCCGCCATCGCCAGAACCGAGTGCAGTGGGGCAACCAGCACCTTCGCTGGACCGTCCGGAATCACTGGAGACACGTGTGGTTCAGCGACGAGTCCTACTTCCTGCTCCAGCGACATGATGGTCGGAGGAGGGTCTACCGGAGAGTAAACGAACGTTACGCGCCCAACTGTGTGGATGAGGCACCCGTTCATGGTGGTGGAGGCGTCATGGTGTGGGGGGCGATCAATACCGCTGGAAGGAGCACCCTGGTGTACGTCCAAGGGCGCATAACTGCCCAGCGATACGTGGAGGAAATTCTGCGCCCACACGCCCTTCCTCTTCTGGCTGACCAGGATGCCATATTCCAGCAGGACAACGCTCGCCCGCACACAGCACGACTCACCACCCAGTTCCTCACCGACCACCATGTCCAGGTGCTTTCCTGGCCATCCATGTCGCCAGACATGAACCCGATAGAACACCTCTGGGATGAATTGGACAGACGTGTGCGCAGGCGAGAAGAAGCGCCGGCAAATCACCGCGATCTATTGCAGGCACTTCAGGAGGAGTGGGACACCATCCCACAGCAAGATATCCGGCATCTGATCCAGTCCATGCCCAGAAGGTGCCGGGCAGTTGTTGCTGCTCAAGGCAGTCACACCCCCTACTGTGACTTGACAGCCTCGGCACCCAATCGTATTGATTGACTGATTGATTTGAAGATGCAAATGAACTGTGTGTGCATTCAACTGTGTCCATACCAAATTTCAAACAAATAATCTAAATATTGGATTTTCTGTTAATTTTTTCGAAAAATAAACAAATTTGGCAAGTAGCAACTATGCGTTTCTTTTTTTGAACAGTATATAAGGTAATTATGGCATCACTGCAGGAAGCATGTGGCCTTCATCATCCTTCTTTTACAATAATATTATAGTCCTGTCACAAAATCTGAAATACAAGGTCTTAAAAGGGAGGGAGTCTTATTTGGGGGAGTCTTACAAAGGGGGAGAAGGGGGGGGGGGGGAGGGAGTTCCACTGTACAGTCGTCTATCCCTTCATCGGGTCATTCTATGGCCCAGAAGGACACTACATAATTAACAAATAATTACAAACCTCAAAAGTTACCAGTTGTAGAGCAAGGTTCTTTTCTTTAAAACTGAGGTTCCAGTCAACGAATGTGTCAACTAGTAAGTTCGTATCAGAGGCCGTCAACAATGATCAACCAACGAAGGTAGGCTAAAGAGATCAAGTTGGTAAGCCTACACACACTACGTATACACTCACCGACAACGTCAAACTCGCAACGAGGCGTAATCAGACGATCACAGGCTTACCCCAAGAACGAGAATAGCAGGGGGAAAAAATCGAAAGAGAAAAAACCACGTCAGTGATCACGTGGTCGGGGAGTGAGAAGTTGGGCGGAGTTGTGGCTTTGGCCTTGAATTGCTAGCGCTAAAACCACCAGCTGACTGCCTGCATGTCACTGCACCGATTCAGTTGTGCGCCGCTTGCTAACAAGTGGCACAGTGGTACTCTCACCTGCTACTTATGTCATTATAGACGTTTAATAATAATAATAATATGGGAGATTTATAGAGCGCTTTACATTCTCTAAGCGCTTTACAATGACAAACATACATATACATACAAAGCAAAGATTTTATCTGTACATTTATTAGATTTAAAGATGACACGGACAGCACTTTAGGTCAGTGTTATTGGAAATATGATAGGTGTGCTTGTTATTACTGAAGTGAACCTATGTTTTATGTTTTATGTGTGTTGTCCTGTAGAATTGTTGTTATCATCGTTTACAGACAGGCAGGGTGTGCCGGAGAACATTTTCCATTTTTATGTGATATTTTAATGGACAAGAAAGTGCTGTTATTGTTATTGTTATTATTGTTATTGTCATTATACTTTGCTAGATGTCATACGCATGTTGATATCAGTCAGACTCTCCTTACCGTACCGCTAGAGTAGTTTATCTCAAAACGAAGATCATACACATTAGTAGACGTCACCAACAATAAAGCAAAGTGTCAGCAGACACAACTTAATTAAAGTGACTGGTGTCGTCCTCACTGAGATCTCTATATTCCATATCGGTTCATGGGGGGAAATGCCACGGGTCGTCACATGCGGAAAGCGGTGATAGGTTTTGGGCACTCACCACTAAACTTACTGTTTACGTGAGCCTGGGACATGCGGGCACCTGCTCGGCGCTGCAGCAGTTCTTCGAGCTTAGCAATGACTACCAAAATGGCGTCATTCCTGCATTGAAAACTAGTGTCTTTCGATGTTTATTGTTATTTGATTGTGAATTGTGTACAGAATAATTTATTTCTGTATGTTTTTGTGAGGCGCTGAGAACTGTATATACTATTAGGATTTGCGCCATATATATATATCCTCATTATTATTATTATTATTATTATTATTATTATTATTATTATTATTATCATTATTACGCCTTAACAACTTGCCAATTTATATAAGGAGCAAAAAGGTCATATAAGAGTATACAAAAAGTCACAGTATTTAATACAATTTTAAATGTTTCCTTTTGTCTATAATCAGACGTTCCATAAAATTACCTCTCTTTTGGGGGGTTATTGATTAGATAGTAAGAGATCGACAGCTTGTGGCGGAGGCCGAACAACAAGTTTATACAGGAGGGCGTGACTGCAAAGCTTACGCCATCTCGAGCTAGTATTAGTTCATCCAACCTTACGCTCCCTGTGTATACACTATACATGCCAGGCCGTGCTTGCGCACACGCACAAACACACGCATATATTCAGTTACACGCATACAAACACATCGGTATTATGCTGTACAACTTCATTGATACTGAAACAAACAGAAACACACGCACGCACGCACACACGCAAGTAAGCACGCATGCATGCACGCAAAATCTTGATGCACACAATTGCACTCACGCGCGTGCGCACACACACGCGCACACGCACGCACACACACACACACACACACACACATAAACACACACACACACACTGAACACACACACACACACTTCAGTAGAAATTGGCCTTCTTGTATGTTGAAAACAGTGGCGTCAGTCTGATATTGAGAGCATAAATAAACCCTCAGGACTGAATCGTGTGTTTGTTTTGGGACTTTTTACACAAACTGAACACGCGCACACACACACACACACACACACACACACACACACACACACACACACACACACACACACACACACACACACACACACACACACACACAGTGTCCCCACTCAACAATTAAGTTGATAACCTCCACGTACGATGAAAACAGATTACCGCCGCCTGCCCGACATTGAGAGTGTAAATAAGCCTAGAGGGTTATATCTTTTTTTATTACCCGGTGTTTATTTTGATAGCCTCGCGTGTTTTGGAATGTCACTCAACCGAATTTTACTGCGCTGAACATGCAGCATCCTTGGAGGATGTTTAGGCAAGTGAGGATTGGGGCCCGGGGGGTAAGGGGGTTTGGGTCGAGTTGTAAAGGGGCGGGGGGATGGGGGGTGGGGGGGGGGGGGGTGTTGTTGGATTTTCAATGATGGTGGAGTGGTGGTAGCAAGTGAGAAAGTGAGTCGCTCTGAAACTGCGTCATTATGTCAGTTGTAGAACAGCAATGAGGTTCAGAAAAGATTCGTTGAAGAAATTGCAAAATGAAGCGATTAAGTAATGAAGGGCTATTTACATGAGAGGTATAAGTTGCAGATACCTTGTTTGTAAACACATATTTGTATTCAATCTTTCCTGCTTCCTCCCCTCGCACCCATGATACTTTAGTTTGTTCAGTTCAGTTAAACCTGCCCTGGCGACCTCCTCTCAATCACGACCACCTGCACATTAAGGCCACACTATTAGGTCCCCAGACATCGTTTTCCTCCATATAATTCACCTCCTCTTAGCGATAACATGTCCATAACGACTACTTAGGTGGGTCCCTTTTGTGGTCAGTCGTAATAGACAGGTTGGAGTGTACGTGCAGTGTAGCCAGGCAGGCAGCCAGCCCCGGTGTACAGTAGGTTAGTCACTGTATTGATCTTAGTCCTTGGCCCCACCGCCACAGTTACTACACCCACCACAGTCACTACACCGCCACAGTCACTACACCCACCACGGGCCTTTCCTGCTACCAAAAAATGAGTAATCAATAAGAGGAGGAGGAGAGGTACTCGTGCATGTACCGCCAGGACTAACAGCTGTTTGGCACCGACGTTCTCTCTCTCACTCTTTTCTAGTCTGGAAGAACACGCAAAATGGAGTTATATATGACTGTGCTGGAGAGTTGAGCACGTTGAACATCCCAGCTCCTCTTGCTGAAACTGCTTAATCACTGAGTCGACTTCATGTCAGTTTTTAATGTTAATGCGGCAATGCGTTTTTAGAAAAAGAAGTAAAAGACAAAATTCACATTCGCATCGACTTCACATCCCAAATTGATTCTTCAAAGCGGTTAAGTGTAGAAAAAGTGTAAAAAAATGAAACAATTCACATCGACTTCAAATCCCAACAGAATGCAGCAATGCGTTTGTAGAAAAAGAAGTAAAAGACAAAATTCATATTGACATCACATCCCAACTGAATGCAGCAAAGCGTTTGCAGAAAAAGAGCTAAGACGCACATACACAAACACATACACACACGCACATACGAAGGTACACACGCACAGACGCATATGCACAGATCTACACACACGCACACACCACACACACACACACACACACACACACACACACACACACGCACGCACGCACGCACGCACGCACACCTATGACAAAATTCACACCGACTTGAATGCAGCAAAGCGATTGTAGAAAAAGAGCTTTAAGAAAAAATTCACAGCGACTTCACAACCCACCTTAATGCAGCGATGCCTTTGTAGAGAAAGAGCTTTAAAGACAAAATTCACATCGACTTTAAATTACAACTTAATGCAGCAATGCAATGAGTTTGAAGAAGAAAGAGGTTACGACTGTTTGCAATGGTATTATATTACTGTACTCTCGCCATCGATATAACAGTTTTCCAAACGAGATATAATGATATGCATGTGAATACGCCAAGGAAGTGATAAGAATGAGCCATAGGTACACAGGGCAAGCCAGGGAACGTCCTTGTTCAGCCAGGTTAGGCTAAACACAAATATATGTTGGTTTGGGGTAACCCGACCGACCCTTTGTTTTCCCGCCGACTCTACAACTTTTTTTTCATTTCTCAAAAAAACCACAAATCAATTTTTTGCACATTTTGCGAACCATACCGAGACTAAGGGAATTAACCTCCTTTGAAATCGACTAATATTTAAAAAAAAAAAAAACAAAGTAAACACCGACCCTATCTTTTTTGGTCACGTTACCCTTAACCAACATATATTTTTGTTTGGCCTTAGTAAAGACCGTTTAACATTCTTCGATTGTCGCTTGGCATTATTCAAGGTATTTTAACTTCAGGGCAGAATGAGCTTACCAAAATATATGCAGACATTTGAATGGAAGGATGCGAGAGGCCTTTATGTATATATACGTTTTTAGCGGCAAGAGGCTGGGCACGGTTATAAGCCAGATTTCGTCAAGTTGGCCAAAGCAACGTTTTGTTGAGGACTCCATATAATTATACACATGTGTGAGGCACACTCCTTCCTGTGTAAACAGGTCGGTCATTCCCGTGTAAACAGGTCGGTTCACTGTCTCACAGTCTGGCCAGGCTTTTACATGGGATAGGACGATCCCTCCACTTTGCAAGGCTTTTACATGGGACAGGACGATCCCTCCACTTTGCCAGGCTTTTACATGGGACAGGACGATCCCTCCACTTTGCCAGGCTTTTACATGGGACAGGACGATCCCTCCACTTTGCCACTAAACACAAGTTGACAGCCTGAGTGCTCTGTGTGCACAGTGGAAGTTGTTTGATGAATTACTGAATTTCGTAACAGGCACTATAGCGTGCGTGTGTGTGTGTGTGTGTGTGTGTGTGTGTGTGTGTGTGTGTGTGTGTGTGTGTGTGTGTGTGTGTGTGTGTGTGTGTGTGTGTGTGTGTGTGCGTGCGTGCGTGCGTGCGTGTGTGTGTGTGTGTGTGTCTGCATAATTATGTGTGTGTGTGTGTGTATCTGCATATGCGTCTGTGCGTGTGTACCTTCGTATGCGCGTGTGTGTATGTGTCTGTGTATACTGCGTCTGTGCGTGTGTACCTTCGTATGCGCGTCCGTGCGCGCGCGTGTCCGTGCGTGCATGTATATGCTTGGCAAGAATGATACCAGTTAAATTTTACCCCAAAACAATGCCCCGTCAGCTACTCTACACCCACCCACCCCTCCCAAAAGTCCAACCCGTTTCCAATCAGACGTGCCCGCACTCTCGGCGTCTGCACAAGCCACAGCTCATTAGCAGTAAACAGACGCATCAGCAAAATGCTAACGATAGCGCCCGACTGTAGCTGACCCTGGCATCCTCTCAGTGCTTGTTCCTTGTCACGATTGAGCGTAAGAGGAATCTCATCGGCGATCGATGCTGCCGTTTTTAGCGCTAACTACATTATGACGACCCTCTTCAAATCAAAATCGCATCGGCGTCTTTTCTTTTTTGAGGTGTGTGTCATTTCGCAGCCGACATATATTGTGATGCGAGTGAAACGGTTGCGCTCTTTATCTGTACCTTATTTTTACACCCCCGGTATAGGGGTGTGTATAGGATTCGGTCGATGTGTTTGTTTGTTTGTGTGTTTGTGTTCGCATATAGATCTCAAGAATGAACGGACCGATCGTCACCAAACTTGGTGAACAGGTTCTATACATTCCTGAGACGGTCCTTACAAAAATTGGGACCAGTCAAACGCACGGTTAGGGAGTTATTGGTGGATTAAGATTCTACAAGGACTTATAGAGGGACATATTAATGGTCAAAGGGAAATAACCTTCTCAGTTGGTGGCAGTGAGAATGGTAAGGACGGGGGTGTTTTTCCTACCTCGGAGGAATTTCTTGTTCCGTTTTGTCTGTCTTTCTGCAGACGTTGCGTCAGCATTGTCAGCGAATTGTAAGACGACACAGCTCATTAATTCTTCCCCATTTTTTCCTTTCTGTGTTTCTTCTGATTTTGTTTCTTGCTCCACATGTTCTGCTGATCATGATTCAGCAGCAAATGTAAGACGAAGATGTGATGTCTGGAAAAATGCTAGAATCATCTGTCTACCACCTGGAGAAGCTAATGTAACATCGTCATCAACAGTAAAAGAGAGAGAGAGAAGAGAGAGAGGGAGATAGAGGGGTGAGAGGGAGTGAGAGAGAGGGAGATAGAGGGGTGAGAGGGAGAGAGAGAGAGGGAGATAGAGGGGTGAGAGGGAGTGAGAGAGAGGGAAAGAGAGGGGGGAGAGTGAGAGAGAGAAAGAGTGAGAGAAAGGGAGAGAGAAAGAGAGAGGGAAGAAAAAGGGATGGAGAGAGAAAAGAGAGAGTGAGGGGGTGAGAGAGAGAGAGAAAGAGAGAGAGAAAGAAAGAGAGAGAGAGAGAAAGAGAGAGAGAGAAAGAGAGAGAGAAAGAGAGAGAGCGAGAGAGAGAAAGAGAGACAGAGACAGAGAGAGAGAGATGGAGAGAGAGAGAGAGAGAGAGAGAGAGAGAGAGAGAGAGAGAGCGCTAAAGCAAGAAGTGGTGTCAATAGAGAAGACTGGGACCTTTACTGCTGACCGGAAATAAACCACAGCATCAGCATTTTCTTCGATTCGCGGCTTGTCCAGATACGTTGTTTATTTGCACCGTGACCTAACCCCCTTGTTGAAATGACTTACTTTTCTTCCACACAAACTGAATGAAGCAAACGAGGAAGATCAGCGTTAAACTGAGACACTGTATACATACAATAGAGCGCCAGGAAGAGGTGCTAGGAATTCTCGACGAACAAGCGAACGGCGTGAATGCCATGGTAATGCAAATATAAGAAAACTTAAAAATCAGGATCAGATAGACAAGAGCTAGGTGCCTTGAGGTTTGGAAAAGTGTCCCCAAATTCTGTTGTACCTGACTTAAGTTCTGACCTCATCAACCCATACCCCCCCCCCCCCTCCACCCTTACCTCGCTGAGTTACAGATCTACAAGTGGTTAAAAATCTGTGCCCTACCGGTACCCTACTTCCAACCCACCTACTCTTGGACACAGAGCATTTTAGCCTTTGCCCGTTCTCCTAACGGCGTGGGGGCCCGGTTAACTCGGTTGGTAGAGCACTGGACTTGTCATCCTAAAGGTCGCAGGTTCGACTCCGGGGCGGGCCGGACACGGGTCAACTTTGTGTGCAGACCCAGAGACGGTAGCCATGTCCCACCACTGTGTCACCACAGTGGCACGTAAATGGCCTCGGTCATTCTGCCATAAGTGCAGATGGCTGATACCACCTAAACACGCATACACTTGTGTATCTCATCAAATGCCGGGAGGGCGCAAAACTCGAATTATCATATAAACCATAATTATCTTGTCCTTAAGAGGCGACATATTTAGCCTGTAGGACATGAAGCATTCTCTTTTTACATTTAGTCAAGTTTTGACTAAATATTTTAACATCGAGGGGGAATCGAAACGAGGGTCGTGGTGTATGTGCGTGCGTGTGTGCGTGCGTGCGTGTGTGTGTGTGTGTGTGTGTGTAGAGCGATTCAGACTAAACTACTGGACCGATCTTTATGAAATTTGACATGAGAGTTCCTGGGTATGAAATCCCCGAACGTTTTTTTTCATTTTTTGGATAAATGTCTTTGATGACGTCATATCCGGCTTTTCGTGAAAGTTGAGGCGGCACTGTCACGCCCTCATTTTTCAAACCAAATTGGTTCAAATTTTGGTCAAGTAATCTTCGACGAAGCCCGGGGTTCGGTATTGCATTTCAGCTTGGTGGCTTAAAAATTAATTAATGACTTTGGTCATTAAAATCGGAAAATTGTTAAAAAAAAAAATAAAAATTTATAAAACGATCCAAATTTACGTTTATCTTATTCTCCATCATTTGCTGATTCCAAAAACATATAAAATATGTTATATTCGAATTAAAACAAGCTCTGAAAATTAAATATATAAAAATTATTATCAAAATTAAATTGTCCAAATCAATTTAAAAACACTTTCATCTTATTCCTTGTCGGTTCCTGATTCCAAAAACATATAGATATGATATGTTTTGGAATTAAAACACGCTCAGAAAGTTAAAACAAAGAGAGGTACAGAAAAGCGTGCTATCCTTCTTAGCGCAACTACTACCCCGCTCTTCTTGTCAATTTCACTGCCTTTGCCATGAGCGGTGGACTGACGATGCTACGAGTAAAATGGCATTGCGTTCATTTTCATTCTGTGAGTTCGACAGCTACTTGACTAAATATTGTATTTTCGCCTTACGCGACTTGTTACATTTAGTCAAGTTTTGACTAAATGTTTTAACATAGAGGGGGGAATCGAGACGAGGGTTCGTGGCGTATGTGTGTGTGTGTGTGTTGTGTGTGTGTTGTGTGTGTGTGTGTGTGTGTGTGTGTGTGTGTGGTGTCTGCCTGTCTGTGCGTGTTTTGGTGAGAGCGATTTAGACTAAACTACTCAACCGATCTTCATGAAATTTGACATGAGAGTTCCTGGGAATGATATCCCCG
>NC_090261.1:5466830-5488846 GCF_037325665.1 Littorina saxatilis | reverse complement strand
GCGCCGGCAAATCACCGCGATCTATTGCAGGCACTTCAGGAGGAGTGGGACACCATCCCACAGCAAGATATCCGGCATCTGATCCAGTCCATGCCCAGAAGGTGCCGGGCAGTTGTTGCTGCTCAAGGCAGTCACACCCCCTACTGTGACTTGACAGCCTCGGCACCCAATCGTATTGATTGACTGATTGATTTGAAGATGCAAATGAACTGTGTGTGCATTCAACTGTGTCCATACCAAATTTCAAACAAATAATCTAAATATTGGATTTTCTGTTAATTTTTTCGAAAAATAAACAAATTTGGCAAGTAGCAACTATGCGTTTCTTTTTTTGAACAGTATATAAGGTAATTATGGCATCACTGCAGGAAGCATGTGGCCTTCATCATCCTTCTTTTACAATAATATTATAGTCCTGTCACAAAATCTGAAATACAAGGTCTTAAAAGGGAGGGAGTCTTATTTGGGGGAGTCTTACAAAGGGGGAGAAGGGGGGGGGGGGGAGGGAGTTCCACTGTACAGTCGTCTATCCCTTCATCGGGTCATTCTATGGCCCAGAAGGACACTACATAATTAACAAATAATTACAAACCTCAAAAGTTACCAGTTGTAGAGCAAGGTTCTTTTCTTTAAAACTGAGGTTCCAGTCAACGAATGTGTCAACTAGTAAGTTCGTATCAGAGGCCGTCAACAATGATCAACCAACGAAGGTAGGCTAAAGAGATCAAGTTGGTAAGCCTACACACACTACGTATACACTCACCGACAACGTCAAACTCGCAACGAGGCGTAATCAGACGATCACAGGCTTACCCCAAGAACGAGAATAGCAGGGGGAAAAAAATCGAAAGAGAAAAAACCATGTCAGTGATCACGTGGTCGGGGAGTGAGAAGTTGGGCGGAGTTGTGGCTTTGGCCTTGAATTGCTAGCGCTAAAACCACCAGCTGACTGCCTGCATGTCACTGCACCGATTCAGTTGTGCGCCGCTTGCTAACAAGTGGCACAGTGGTACTCTCACCTGCTACTTATGTCATTATAGACGTTCAATAATAATAATAATATGGGAGATTTATAGAGCGCTTTACATTCTCTAAGTGCTTTACAATGACAAACATACATATATATACATACAAAGCAAAGATTTTATCTGTACATTTATTAGATTTAAAGATGACACGGACAGCACTTTAGGTCAGTGTTATTGGAAATATGATAGGTGTGCTTGTTATTACTGAAGTGAACCTATGTTTTATGTTTTATGTGTGTTGTCCTGTAGAATTGTTGTTATCATCGTTTACAGACAGGCAGGGTGTGCCGGAGAACATTTTCCATTTTTATATGATATTTTAATGGACAAGAAAGTGCTGTTATTGTTATTGTTATTATTGTTATTGTCATTATACTTTGCTAGATGTCATACGCATGTTGATATCAGTCAGACTCTCCTTACCGTACCGCTAGAGTAGTTTATCTCAAAACGAAGCTCATCTACACATTAGTAGACGTCACCAACAATAAAGCAAAGTGTCAGCAGACACAACTTAATTAAAGTGACTGGTGTCGTCCTCACTGAGATCTCTATATTCCATATCGGTTCATGGGGGGAAATGCCACGGGTCGTCACATGCGGAAAGCGGTGATAGGTTTTGGGCACTCACCACTAAACTTACTGTTTACGTGAGCCTAGGACATGCGGGCACCTGCTCGGCGCTGCAGCAGTTCTTCGAGCTTAGCAATGACTACCAAAATGGCGTCATTCCTGCATTGAAAACTAGTGTCTTTCGATGTTTATTGTTATTTGATTGTGAATTGTGTATAGAATGATTTATTTCTGTATGTTTTTGTGAGGCGCTGAGAACTGTATATACTATTAGGATTTGCGCCATATATATATCCTCATTATTATTATTATTATTATTATTATTATTATTATTATTATTATTATTATTATTACGCCTTAACAACTTGCCAATTTATATAAGGAGCAAAAAGGTCATATAAGAGTATACAAAAAGTCACAGTATTTAATACAATTTTAAATGTTTCCTTTTGTCTATAATCAGACGTTCCATAAAATTACCTCTCTTTTGGGGGGTTATTGATTAGATAGTAAGAGATCGACAGCTTGTGGCGGAGGCCGAACAACAAGTTTATACAGGAGGGCGTGACTGCAAAGCTTACGCCATCTCGAGCTAGTATTAGTTCATCCAACCTTACGCTCCCTGTGTATACACTATACATGCCAGGCCGTGCTTGCGCACACGCACAAACACACGCATATATTCAGTTACACGCATACAAACACATCGGTATTATGCTGTACAACTTCATTGATACTGAAGCAAACAGAAACACACGCACGCACGCACACACGCAAGTAAGCACGCATGCATGCACGCAAAATCTTGATGCACACAATTGCACTCACGCGCGTGCGCACACACACGCGCACACGCACGCGCACACACACACACACACACACACACACACACATAAACACACACACACACTGAACACACACACACACACACTTCAGTAGAAATTGGCCTTCTTGTATGTTGAAAACAGTGGCGTCAGTCTGATATTGAGAGCATAAATAAACCCTCAGGACTGAATCGTGTGTTTGTTTTGGGACTTTTTACACAAACTGAACACGCGCACACACACACACACACACACACACACACACACACACACACACACACACACACACACACACACACACACACACACACACACACACAGTGTCCCCACTCAACAATTAAGTTGATAACCTCCACGTACGATGAAAACAGATTACCGCCGCCTGCCCGACATTGAGAGTGTAAATAAGCCTAGAGGGTTATATCTTTTTTTATTACCCGGTGTTTATTTTGATAGCCTCGCGTGTTTTGGAATGTCACTCAACCGAATTTTACTGCGCTGAACATGCAGCATCCTTGGAGGATGTTTAGGCAAGTGAGGATTGGGGCCCGGGGGGTAAGGGGGTTTGGGTCGAGTTGTAAAGGGGCGGGGGGAGGGGGGGGGGGGGGGGGGGGGGGTGTTGTTGGATTTTCAATGATGGTGGAGTGGTGGTAGCAAGTGAGAAAGTGAGTCGCTCTGAAACTGCGTCATTATGTCAGTTGTAGAACAGCAATGAGGTTCAGAAAAGATTCGTTGAAGAAATTGCAAAATGAAGCGATTAAGTAATGAAGGGCTATTTACATGAGAGGTATAAGTTGCAGATACCTTGTTTGTAAACACATATTTGTATTCAATCTTTCCTGCTTCCTCCCCTCGCACCCATGATACTTTAGTTTGTTCAGTTCAGTTAAACCTGCCCTGGCGACCTCCTCTCAATCACGACCACCTGCACATTAAGGCCACACTATTAGGTCCCCAGACATCGTTTTCCTCCATATAATTCACCTCCTCTTAGCGATAACATGTCCATAACGACTACTTAGGTGGGTCCCTTTTGTGGTCAGTCGTAATAGACAGGTTGGAGTGTACGTGCAGTGTAGCCAGGCAGGCAGCCAGCCCCGGTGTACAGTAGGTTAGTCACTGTATTGATCTTAGTCCTTGGCCCCACCGCCACAGTTACTACACCCACCACAGTCACTACACCGCCACAGTCACTACACCCACCACGGGCCTTTCCTGCTACCAAAAAATGAGTAATCAATAAGAGGAGGAGGAGAGATACTCGTGCATGTACCGCCAGGACTAACAGCTGTTTGGCACCGACGTTCTCTCTCTCACTCTTTTCTAGTCTGGAAGAACACGCAAAATGGAGTTATATGACTGTGCTGGAGAGTTGAGCACGTTGAACATCCCAGCTCCTCTTGCTGAAACTGCTTAATCACTGAGTCGACTTCATGTCAGTTTTTAATGTTAATGCGGCAATGCGTTTTTAGAAAAAGAAGTAAAAGACAAAATTCTCATTCGCATCGACTTCACATCCCAAATTGATTCTTCAAAGCGGTTAAGTGTAGAAAAAGAGCTAAATGAAAAAATTCACATCGACTTCAAATCCCAACAGAATGCAGCAATGCGTTTGTAGAAAAAAAAATTAAAAGACAAAATTCTTATTGACATCACATCCCAACTGAATGCAGCAAAGCGTTTGCAGAAAAAGAGCTAAGACGCATATACACAAACACATACACACACGCGCATGCGAAGATACACACGCACAGACGCATATGCACAGATCTACACACACACACACACACACACACACACACACACACACACACACACACACACACGCACGCACGCACGCACGCACGCACACCTATGACAAAATTCAAACCAAGTTGAATGCAGCAAAGCGATTGTAGAAAAAGAGCTTTAAGAAAAAATTCACAGCGACTTCACAACCCACCTTAATGCAGCGATGCCTTTGTAGAGAAAGAGCTTTAAAGACAAAATTCACATCGACTTTAAATTACAACTTAATGCAGCAATGCAATGAGTTTGAAGAAGAAAGAGGTTACGACTGTTTGCAATGGTATTATATTACTGTACTCTCGCCACCGATATAACAGTTTTCCAAACGAGATATATAATTATATGCATGTGAATACGCCAAGGAAATTATAGGAATGAGCCATAGGTACACAGGGCAAGCCAGGGAACGTCCTTGTTCAGCCAGGTTAGGCTAAACACAAATATTATGTTGGTTTGGGGTAACCCGACCGACCCTTTGTTTTCCCGCCGACTCTACAACTTTTTTTTCATTTCTCCCCCCCCCCCCCCCCCAAAAAAAAAAGAAAATCAATTTTTTGCACATTTTGCGAACCATACCGAGACTAAGGGTATTAACCTCCTTTGAAATCGACTAATATTTAAAAAAAAAAAAAACAAAGTAAACACCGACCCTATCTTTTTTGGTCACGTTACCCTTAACCAACATATATTTTTGTTTGGCCTTAGTAAAGACCGTTTAACATTCTTCGATTGTCGCTTGGCATTATTCAAGGTATTTTAACTTCAGGGCAGAATGAGCTTACCAAAAAATATGCAGACATTTGAATGGAAGGATGCGAGAGGCCTTTATGTATATATACGTTTTTAGCGGCAAGAGGCTGGGCACGGTTCAGATAAGCCAGATTTGGTCAAGTTGGCCAAAGCAACGTTTTGTTGAGGACTCCATATAATTATACACATGTGTGAGGCACACTCCTTCCTGTGTAAACAGGTCGGTCATTCCCGTGTAAACAGGTCAGTTCAGTGTCTCACAGTCTGGCCAGGCTTTTACATGGGATAGGACGATCCCTCCACTTGGCCAGGCTTTTACATGGGATAGGACGATCCCTCCACTTGGCCAGGCTTTTACATGGGATAGGACGATCCCTCCACTTGACATGGGATAGGACGATCCCTCCACTTTGCCACTAAACACAAGTTGACAGCCTGAGTGCTCTGTGTGCACAGTGGAAGTTGTTTGATGAATTACTGAATTTCGTAACAGGCACTATAGCGTGCGTGTGTGTGTGTGTGTGTGTGTGTGTGTGTGTGTGTGTGTGTGTGTGTGTGTGTGTGTGTGTGTGTGTGTGTGTGTGTGTGTGTGTGTGTGTGTGTGCGTGCGTGCGTGCGTGCGTGTGTGTGTGTGTGTGTCTGCATAATTATGTGTGTGTGTGTATCTGCATATGCGTCTGTGCGTGTGTACCTTCGTATGCGCGTGTGTGTATGTGTCTGTGTATACTGCGTCTGTACCTTCGTATGCGCGTCCGTGCGCGCGCGTGTCCGTGCGTGCATGTATATGCTTGGCAAGAATGATACCAGTTAAATTTTACCCCAAAACAATGCCCCGTCAGCTACTCTACACCCACCCACCCCTCCCAAAAGTCCAACCCGTTTCCCAATCAGACGTGCCCGCACTCTTGGCGTCTGCACAAGCCACAGCTCATTAGCAGTAAACAGACGCATCAGCAAAATGCTAACGATAGCGCCCGACTGTAGCTGACCCTGGCATCCTCTCAGTGCTTGTTCCTTGTCACGATTGAGAGTAAGAGGAATCTCATCGGCGATCGATGCCGCCGTTTTTAGCGCTAACTACATTATGACGACCCTCTTCAAATCAAAATCGCATCGGCGTCTTTTCTTTTTTGAGGTGTGTGTCATTTCGCAGCCGACATTTATTGTGATGCGAGTGAACCGGTTGCGCTCTTTATCTGTACCTTATTTTTACACCCCCGGTATAGGGGTGTGTATAGGATTCGGTCGATGTGTTTGTTTGTTTGTGTGTTTGTGTTCGCATATAGATCTCAAGAATGAACGGACCGATCGTCACCAAACTTGGTGAACAGGTTCTATACATTCCTGAGACGGTCCTTACAAAAATTGGGACCAGTCAAACGCACGGTTAGGGAGTTATTGGTGGATTAAGATTCTACAAGGACTTATAGAGGGACATATTAATGGTCAAAGGGAAATAACCTTCTCAGTTGGTGGCAGTGAGAATGGTAAGGACGGGGGTGTTTTTCCTACCTCGGAGGAATTTCTTGTTCCGTTTTGTCTGTCTTTCTGCAGACGTTGCGTCAGTATTGTCAGCGAATTGTAAGACGACACAGCTCATTTCTTCCCCATTTTTTCCTTTCTGTGTTTCTTCTGATTTTGTTTCTTCCTCCACATGTTCTGCTGTGGCTGATTCAGCGGCAAATGTAAGACGAAGATGTGATGTCTGGAAAAATGCTAGAATCATCTGTCTACCACCTGGAGAAGCTAATGTAACATCGTCATCAACAGTAAAAGAGAGAGAGAGAGAGAAGAGAGAGAGGGAGATAGAGGGGTGAGAGGGAGTGAGAGAGAGGGAAAGAGAGGGGGGAGAGTGAGAGAGAGAGAGGGAGATAGAGGGGTGAGAGGGAGTGAGAGAGAGGGAAAGAGAGGGGGAGAGTGAGAGAGAGAAACAGTGAGAGAAAGGGAGAGAGAAAGAGAGAGGGGAGAAAAAGGGGTGGAAAGAGAAAAAAGAGAGTGAGGGGGTGACAGAGAGAGAGAGAAAGAGAGAGAGAGAAAGAGAGAGAGAGAGAGACAGAGAGAAAGAGAGAGACTCGAGAAAGAGAGAGAGCGAGAGAGAGAAAGAGAGAGAGAGAGAGAGAGAGAGAGAGAGAGAGAGAGAGAGAGAGAGAGAGAGAGAGAGAGAGAGAGAGAGGCGCTAAAGCAAGAAGTGGTGTCAATAGAGCAGACTGGTACCTTTACTGCTGACCAGAAATAAACCACAGCATCAGCATTTTCTTCGATTCGCGGCTTGTCCAGATACGTTGTTCATTTGCACCGTGACCTAACCCCCTTGTTGAAATGACTTACTTTTCTTCCACACAAACTGAATGAAGCAAACGAGGAAGATCAGCGTTAAACTGAGACACTGTATACATACAATAGAGCGCCAGGAAGAGGTGCTAGGAATTCTCGACGAACAAGCGAACGGCGTGAATGCCATGGTAATGCAAATATAAGAAAACTTAAAAATCAGGATCAGATAGACAAGAAGTGCCTTGTGGTTTGGAAAAGTGTCTCCAAATTCTGTTGTACCTGACTTAAGTTCTGACCTCATCAACCCATACCCCCCCCCCCCTCCACCCTTACCTCGCTGAGTTACAGATCTACAAGTGGTTGAAAATCTGTGCCCTACCGGTACCCTACTTCCAACCCACCTACTCTTGGACACCGAGCATTTTAGCCTTTGCCCCTTCTCCTATAACGGCGTGGGGGCCGGTTAAAACTCGGTTGGTAGAGCACTGGACTTGTCATCCTAAAGGTCGCAGGGTCGACTCCGGGGCGGGCCGGACACGGGTCAACTTTGTGTGCAGACACAGAGACGGTAGCCATGTCCCACCCCCGTGTCACCACAGTGGCACGTAAATGGCCTCGGTCATTCTGCCATAAGTGCAGATGGCTGATACCACCTAAACACGCATATACTTGTGTATCTCATCAAATGCCGGGAGGGCGCAAAACTCGAATTATCATATAACCCATAATTGTCTTGTCCTTAAGAGGCGACATATTTAGCCTGTAGGACATGAAGCATTCTCTTTTTATATTTAGTCAAGTTTTGACTAAATATTTTAACATCGAGGGGGAATCGAAACGAGGGTCGTGGTGTATGTGCGTGCGTGTGTGCGTGCGTGCGTGTGTGTGTGTGTGTGTGTGTGTGTAGAGCGATTCAGACTAAACTACTGGACCGATCTTTATGAAATTTGACATGAGAGTTCCTGGGTATGAAATCCCCGAACGTTTTTTTCATTTTTTTGATAAATGTCTTTGATGACGTCATATCCGGCTTTTCGTGAAAGTTGAGGCGGCACTGTCACGCCCTCATTTTTCAACCAAATTGGTTCAAATTTTGGTCAAGTAATCTTCGACGAAGCCCGGGGTTCGGTATTGCATTTCAGCTTGGTGGCTTAAAAATTAATTAATGACTTTGGTCATTAAAAATCGGAAAATTGTAAAAAAAAATAAAAATTTATAAAACGATCCAAATTTACGTTTATCTTATTCTCCATCATTTGCTGATTCCAAAAACATATAAATATGTTATATTCGGATTAAAAACAAGCTCTGAAAATTAAATATATAAAAATTATTATCAAAATTAAATTGTCCAAATCAATTTAAAAACACTTTCATCTTATTCCTTGTCGGTTCCTGATTCCAAAAACATATAGATATGATATGTTTGGATTAAAAACACGCTCAGAAAGTTAAAACAAAGAGAGGTACAGAAAAGCGAGCTATCCTTCTTAGCGCAACTACTACCCCGCTCTTCTTGTCAATTTCACTGCCTTTGCCATGAGCGGTGGCCTGACGATGCTACGAGTAAAATGGCATTGCGTTCAGTTTCATTCTGTGAGTTCGACATCTACTTGACTAAATATTGTATTTTCGCCTTACGCGACTTGTTACATTTAGTCAAGTTTTGACTAAATGTTTTAACATAGAGGGGGAATCGAGACGAGGGTCGTGGCGTATGTGTGTGTGTGTGTGTGTGTGTGTGTGTGTGTGTGTGTGTGTGTGTGTGTGTGTGTGTGTGTGTGTCTGCCTGTCTGTGCGTGTGTGTGTGTAGAGCGATTCAGACCAAACTACTCGACCGATCTTCATGAAATTTGACATGAGAGTTCCTGGGAATGATATCCCCGGACGTTTTTTTCTTTTTTTTGATAAATACTTTTGATGACGTCATATCCGGCGTTTTGTAAAAGTTGAGGCGGCACTGTCACACCCTCATTTTTCAATCAAATTGATTGAAATTCTTGTAAAGGAATCTTCGACAAAGGCCGGACTTCGGTATTGCATTTCAGCTTGGTGGCTTAAAACTTAAATATTGCTATTTCATATGTTACGTGGATTTCCATTGGTCAATTGGGCAAAACTGAGCTCAGTGCAAAAGTGATATCGACGACATTTCCGTCGATATCAGTTTTGATATCGACGACCTCTTTATTGCTTCCCCACTTCAAAAACAAAAACACCTACATTTAAAAACAAACAAATATATATGAAAATGTAATTATCCCAGAATTTAGTTGAGCAAGTGACTAAAGACTTTTTGAAAGAAAAGACATTTTGAAATACTGAAAAGTACAAGAAAAGAGTGAACAAAAAGAAATAATAATCAGAGGGAGGGATATGGAACAGCCAAAACTGAGACAAATACTTTTGTAATTTCTTTACGTGTGAGTTTAGAGGGAGCGGTCAGCGACCATAAACTCTATTTAAACGAGACAGATATGCAGCAAAAGGAGGGGGGGGAGGAGGTGTCAGTAGAGGTAATGCAGGAGGAAGTGATAGCAGAGTCCCGTGGGAACGAATGCGGGGAATGAAGAGGGTTGGAGGGCAGGGGGGAGGTGATGAGTGAAGGAGAGCAGTCTGGAATGAAACAATGGTAACAGATAAGGGAGTCCGAGAGAGAGCGAGAGAGAGCGAGGACCGAAGTCATTAGTAGCAGCGCAGCGGCCAGCAAGCAAGTTCAGCGATTTTCAGTTCTGCAAACTATGGAGTTCAATTTTTCTTCTTGGGCAAAAAATCTGCCCCAACCTGTAATTGAGGTTCTGAAAAAAGAGGAGTTCACAAGCCTCAGTGCCTTGAAATATGCAGGAGAAAAGGACCTGGAAAGCCTTAAGTTAAAACGAGGCCACATAGTGGAATTAAAAGCGGCAGTGGCAGACCTGCAACAGAAGTACGGGGGAGGGCCGTTGCGTGCTGCCGACCAAGTGGCACCGCTCCAGGGTCTTCTTGGCAACATGGCCATACAGTCTGCTTCACCAGGTGAGACTTATTTACGAATTGTTGACTTCGTACCGGCTTCTATGGCGGTGGAGGAAGAGGTGACACTCGGGGGAGGTGTCACGCTCAAGCTGGCCAACAAATCAAAGTTGGAGAAAGTATCCCCCTGCCACTGGATCGTGGCAAATGCTAAAATAATGGCAAAACTCATGAACACCGCCGTGGACTTCGACCACGAAGCTTACCTCTGTTATACAGAGATGGTGGGCGAGCTCGGCGCAAGATTTTCCTGGCAGTCGGTGCTCCTTTACGATGATGAGTACAGGAAGCGCCAGTCTACCAGCGGGTTTGCTTGGGGAACCCCCAACCCCCACCTGTCCACAGTGATTCTCCGTGAGCGTGCCCAACAAGTTCCTGGCAACAAAAGCGGCAAGGCCATGACGGGAAGCGGCGGTATTCGACGACCTGTGGGACCCAGTGGGAAGGAGGTGTGCCTGCAGTACACAAACAAAGGCACATGCCTCTACGGGTCCCGCTGCAGGTTCGAACACGTGTGTGACACGTGTGGAAAGGAGCACCCCGGCAAAGACCACCAGGCGACAGCAAACACCAGTGCCTAGGATACAGCGCAGCGAACTGACAACACAACGGTAGGCCCCACCTATTCCAGCCCGTTCCCTCAATTAGATCCTCATGACTGTGCATTTTTGGGAAATCATGCATCTATTAGTGCAAAATCTCAAATGTGGCACTCAGTGCTAGAGGGCGATTGTGACAGAGAATTTTTGTTAGACGGTATACAGCACGGTTTTCGGGTAACAGAAAAACATAAAACATGTGTGTTAGCAGCAGAACAAAGCAATCATAAATCAGCGTACGATCATCGCGACGTGGTAGAACAAGAACTGTTAGATCAAATAGCAAAAGGAAATTATATAGTGGCAAGTAAGAAGCCAACGGTCGTAAGCGCACTAGCCGCGATCCCCAAAGAAGATGGTAGCGTTAGGCTAATTCATGATGCCAGCAAACCAACAGGTAGGGCAATGAACGATTACTCCATCCCTGAGTCAGTGAAGTTTCAAACAGTCTCTGATGCGTGCGCCTTAGCGAAGACAGATTATTGGTGTGCTAAAGTCGACTTGCAGTCCGCATATCGCTCAGTGTGCATCAGTCCGGATGATTATTGTGTAACGGGACTCAAGTGGCATTTCAAAGGTAAAAACAGACCGACTTATTTGTTTGACAGTCGACTTCCATTTGGTAGCAATGTAGGACCGTCACATTTTCATAGACTTTCACAGTCAATTCGCAGGTGCATGGCCAGGAGAGGCATGCCTGGTGTGTTAGCATACATAGATGATTTTCTTTTAGTAGCAGCAACAAAAGAGGAGTGCAACGACATGTTATTTTCTTTGATTAGATTATTGAGGGAACTAGGCTTCAACATTAGCTGGAAGAAGGTGGTGGGGCCCACCCAACGTATCACATTTCTTGGAGTCGACATCGACACGCGAAACAACACTCTGTCACTTGGAAGTGACAAACTGCAGCAACTGCGGCGGCGACTACTGCAATTTCGAGGAAAGAAGCGCGCGACAAAAACTCAGCTTCAAAGCATCGCGGGTTCTCTTAATTGGGCCTGTCAAGCTGTCAGAGGAGGAAAATTCTTTCTGCGGCGGATACTGGACACAATAAAACCCCTTCAGCAGCAGCGGCACAAAGCAAAGCTTTCTAGCGAATTCCAAAAAGATGTGCAATGGTGGCTTTCTTTTATGCATGTATTTAATGGAACAGTGTATTATTTCCACAATGCAAAACAGCATGTCCATGTGGACGCATGTAATATTGCAGCAGGTGCCTTTTGGCAGGGCGACTGGCAGTACACCTATTTTAAAAAAGACATGCCGGCAGCGAACAATTTACACATAAACTTTAAAGAAGTATGTGCTGTGTTACAAGCTGTGACACGATGGGCACCGATGTGGTGCGGACAAGAAGTGATTGTGCATACTGATAGCACTGTGACAAAATCAATTATCAATAAAGGCAGATCTACTAATAAGTATGTCAACAGCTTACTTCGGAAAATGGCATGGGAATGTGCTAAAGTAAACTGTAGCATTGCGGCGGTGCATGTGGCCGGTTGTGTAAACATTATGGCTGACACTATTTCACGTCTTCACGAGCCTAGGCGGCGCGAAGAGTTAGTGCGGCTGTTGACTTTCTGGCACCGGGGGAGACCCCCCAACGTGAACCTGTGTGATCATATGTCTGACCAAGCCCTTGTGTTCCTTCTTTCCAGATGAAGGATGCGAATAATGTTTATGTAAACATTGTAAACAAGACATTGTGTTCTTGGGCGGCGTGTTTGGTGTGTTTTTTCTTTGTGGAGTTCTCCAAAAAATCGAACTTGTTCCAGGACAACGGGAATCTTGATCCCGATAAGCAGCTTACACGAGATCGCGTGGTGATTTTGGAGACGGACAGTGTGTCAATAACTTTTCAATGGAGTAAGACAATTCAGCGTAAAGAACGCTCCGTGGAAACAAAAAGGGCTTCCTGCAATCCCTTCACATCCTTTATGCCCAGTGTCCGCAGTGACTGATATGTTTCATGTTTTTGGGACCGATGGGCCCCAAGGCGCAGGTTTTTTCCGATCAAAGGATCTGATTTCAATAAGAAACTGCGTGTAACTGCTGCTGTTGCTGGAGGGGATTTCTCTAGTCACAGTTTCTGGCGGGGCGGCGCCGCGGGGGCGTTGAGTTGTGGTGTGCCGGGTGAAATCGTCAAGGTGATGGGGGACTGGAAAAGCACTGCTTACTTAGGTTACTTAGATCAGCTGCCGCCCAAGGTGATTGACTCGTATAGATTGCATATAGTCCGCAAAACACCTTCAACTATTACAATATAACAATCCTAACAAAATATTACCACTTCTTGAATTGGGCGGAATAACGAGTGTTAATTACTTCCTATTTGGGATTTATCTCTGTACAATGTTATCTTTCATGGTCATTGTCAGATGGTATTTTTCTCTGAAGTAAACTGCCCTCGTTACTTGGCCCAAATCAAATAAACCTTTTGGCTACGTATGTTGGTACGGAAGCGCGAGTCTGTGTGTGTGTGTGTGTGTGTGTGTGTGTGTGCAGTGCGTGCGTGCGTGTAGGTGTGTGTGTGTGTCTGCGCGCGCGCGTGTGACGGTGTCTGTATGCGTGTGTGTATTAGCCAGGGACAGTTGCCTAGTGTTCTACAATTGCAGCTAGGGGGGGGGGGGGGGGGAGCATTAGTGAGTAGTTTAAGTGTGAGTTTAGAGGGAGCGGTCAGCGACCATAAACTCTATTTAAACGAGACAGATATGCAGCAAAAGGAGGGGGGGGAGGAGGTGTCAGTAGAGGTAATGCAGGAGGAAGTGATAGCAGAGTCCCGTGGGAACGAATGCGGGGAATGAAGAGGGTTGGAGGGCAGGGGGGAGGTGATGAGTGAAGGAGAGCAGTCTGGAATGAAACAATGGTAACAGATAAGGGAGTCCGAGAGAGAGCGAGAGAGAGCGAGGACCGAAGTCATTAGTAGCAGCGCAGCGGCCAGCAAGCAAGTTCAGCGATTTTCAGTTCTGCAAACCCCCCATCCACCCCCTGGCATCCACCTATTAGTTTTGTTGACGGTTCGCTGCGTGCATTGTGTACCCCCCTTTTGGAGATGATTGCATTTGCATCATTTGAATCAATTTCCTGCATAGTATAACTATAATCAAAATGAGGGCTATATGTATGTGTTAATTAGTAATTGATGTTTTGTTGAATTCATTGTCATTTTGTTTTATGAATTGATATGTATGTAAACATTTGTTTCTTTTGTGTGTGTGTGTGTGGGGATTTATCTCTGTACAATGTTATCTTTCATGGTCATTGTCAGATGGTATTTTTCTCTGAAGTAAACTGCCCTCGTTACTTGGCCCAAATCAAATAAACCTTTTGGCTACGTATGTTGGTACGGAAGCGCGAGTCTGTGTGTGTGTGTGTGTGTGTGTGTGTGTGTGCAGTGCGTGCGTGCGTGTAGGTGTGTGTGTGTGTCTGCGCGCGCGCGTGTGACGGTGTCTGTATGCGTGTGTGTATTAGCCAGGGACAGTTGCCTAGTGTTCTACAATTGCAGCTAGGGGGGGGGGGGGGGGAGCATTAGTGAGTAGTTTAAAGTAAATACAAAATGTCCAGAGAATTAGCAATATATCTAACATTGACTGACTGTGTGACGATATCTTCTGCTATTGGTCTGTTTCGACAGTGATATCAAAATCTCGACCTCCGGTCTCGATTTTGATATCACTGTCTCAACAGACCATAGCAGAAGATATCATCACACAGTCCGTCAATATTGGGTATTAATGACTTTGGTCATTAAAAATCTGAAAATTGTAATGCATTTTGTTTTTATATAAAACGATTCAAATTTACGTTCATCTTATTCTGCATTATTTCCTGATTCCAAAAACATATAAATATGTTATATTTGGATTAAAAACAAGCTCTGAAAATTAAAAATATAAAAATTATGATCAAAATTAAATTTCCGAAATCGATTTAAAAACACGTTCATCTTATTCCTTGTTGGTTCCTGATTCCAAAAACATATAGATATGATATTTTTGGATTAAAAACACGCTCAGAAAGTTAAAGCGAAGAGAGGTACACAAAAGCGTGCTATACAGCACAGCGAAACCACTACCGCGTTGAACAGGCTCGTCAGTTTCACTCCGTTATGCACAAGCGGCGGACTACAGTCATTGTGAAAAAAATGCATTGCGTTCAGTTTCATTTTGTGAGTTCCACAGCTTGACTAAATGTAGTAATTTCGCCTTACGCGACTTATTACATTTGGTCAAGTTTTGAGAGACGAGGGTCGTGGTGTGTGTGTGTGTGTGTGTGTGTGTGTGTGTGTGTGTGTGTGTGAGTGTGTGTGTGTGTGTGTGTGTGTGTGTGTGTGTGTGTGGGTGTGTGTGTCTGTCTGGCTGTGCGTGTGTGTGTGTGTAGAGCGATTCAGACCAAACTACTGGACCGATCTTTATGAAATTTGACATGAGAGTTTCTGGGAATGATATCCCCGGCTTTTTGTAAAAGTTGAGGCGGCACTGTCACACCCTCATTTTTCAATCAAATTCATTGAAATTTTGGCCAAGCAATCTTCGACGAAGGCCAGACTTCGGTATTGCATTTCAGCTTGGTGGCTTAAAAATTAATTAATGACTTTGGTCATTAAAAATCTGAAAATTGTAAAAAAAAATATGTTTTTTATAAAACGATCCAAATTTACGTTCATCTTATCCTTCATCATTTTCTGATTCCAAAAACATATAAATATGTTAAATTTGGATTAAAAACAAGCTCTAAAAATTAAAAATATAAAAGTTATTATCAAAATTGAATTTTCGAAATCAATTTAAAAACACTTTCATCTTATTCCTTGTCGGTTCCTGATTCCAAAAACATTTAGATATGATATGTTTGGATTAAAAACACGCTCAGAAAGTTAAAACGAAGAGAGGTACAGAAAAGCGTGCTATCCTTCTCAGCGCAACATACTACTACCCCGCTCTTCTTGTCAATTTCACTGCCTTTGCCACGAGCGGTGGACTGACGACGCTACGAGTATACGGTCTTGCTGAAAAATTGCATTGCGTTCAGTTTCATTCTGTGAGTTTGACAGCTTCTCTAAATGTTGTATTTTCGCCTTACGCGACTTGTTTTTTAATGGCGTAACTAGTGATCGTGAGAGATTGTTTCCGCACCCTCACAACGGTGCACTTGGTTAGCACGCGAGCACCTACACCTACATTACCAAAGACCCTCCACACCCTGTCAGCAGGAAAGGAATGCCAAGTGTACTCGCATAAACTGCCAACGTGCAATCATAAAGCCGTATTTATCAGCTGATTAGCGGCACAGAGGCAGAAAAAACCCTGTTCAGCCCAGCTTCGGTCCCCAAAATATTTTGGCGACGCATAAAATGACGTCATGCAAGGGTTGGAATTGTGGGAAATTCCGAGCGCCAATAGCGTTGCACTTTGTATCGTCAGCCGGCCGGGTAGTGTTTGTGTTGGAATGGGGTCACAGTGGTGGCTGGTGTTTTGTGCAGCGGGGTAGCTATGATGGCAGTCTATTTTTGTTCCTGGCTGGTGACAGGCCTTGCGTCAGCATTGTAAAGCCCTGTAGCGCTCTTTTGAGACAAGGAAAAACAGTGAAAGGACAAAAACAAGTCAGAACGCAAAACTGCAAAAACAAGTCAATTAAGAAATGATAGCGACAACGTTGAAACAGAGAAAGAAGGAAAAAAAAAACCCACCACTCGTTTTCTTTGGATACACACTTTAACTACATACGTGCTGACGAAATGTTGATCATTGCTTCAATATTTTGAAGCTGTTGCTTGGATAATAACCAGGTGAAATGAGTATTTCGGTGTTTAGTCAAATGTTAAAGTTTCTACCACAGACATAAAAACGCACGCATGCACAGACAGACAAAGTTACGATCGCATAGGCTACACTTACGTGAGCCAAAAAGAATAAGATTTTTTTTTTAGATCTAAAAATTAACATCCCACGAAACCTGTACGTCTTGTTCGGAACACGAAAATGTAACATATGTCTTGAACCACTGTGACTGAACAAACTTCTAAATATCACTTGATACAATCTCTTTAGTAACACAAACTCTTGTCTACATTGCAACGGTCGAATACAGTAGATTTAATTCAGTGTACTTAATATACATGAGGTTCTGTATCTATTCCACCTAGCAAACAGCTCATCATTTACTATTGTCACTTTTGCATAAGTTTGCATCCGCTTGATAACATATATAGCCAGTGGGACGAGCCAATGAGGCGAATACCAATGGGTTGTTCCAAAGCGCTGTTCCCATATGATGGAAAATCAGAACAGCGAACTGTTATCAGCACAACCATGTATTCCCTCCCTCCCAATATCGATCTCCCCTGACACCACTTGTCCTCATTTACCCTATCGTTTATCTCCGGTGATTGATTCATTCAGTCACGCATGTCTCCAACAATAATGTTCGGTGCACGCTGAATCAAAACGCAGTTTCCAGGCTGCTACACTTCTAATATACGACTGTGTACCGGGTGATATATACAGTAATTCAGACAGACACAGAGACAGAGAAAGAAAAAGACAGAGAGCAGCTAGAGAGCGTCTGAGAGAGAAAAAAAATGACGGAGAGAGAGAAGAGACAGAGACAGAGACAGAGACAGACAGACAGAGGGAGAGAGAGGGAGAGAGAGGGAGAGAGAGAGAGAGACAGACAGACAGACAGACAGACAGAGGGAGAGAGAGGGAGAGAGAGGGAGAGAGAGGGAGAGAGAGAGAGAGAGACAGACAGACAGACAGACAGACAGATAGAGAGATAGAGAGAGAGAGGAGAAAAAGAGATAGAGAGAGAGAGAGACAGACAGACAGACAGATAGAGAGAGGGAGAGAGAGGGAGAGAGAGGGAGAGAGAGGGAGAGAGAGAGAGAGACAGACAGACAGACAGACAGACAGATAGAGAGAGAGAGAGAGAGAGACAGAGAGGGACAGAGAGGGACAGAGAGAGACAGACAGACAGACAAACAGAGCTAAACATAGACAGATATATAGCCGGAGAGAGGGTGGGGGAGGGGAGGAGAAGGCGAGGCGGATCTTCATTACCCTCCCTCTGCCCTTTCTTGCACCTGTTACACCTGTGCACTCTTACAGGAGGAATGCGGCCAATACAGGTGGCCAACAAACACCTGAGCCCACGCTTACTTCACATGCGGTCACTTTCAGACTTCGACGACCGACCAGCATTTACACTGAGAGGTTTGAATACATGTAGAAACGGAAAAAGTAAAACGGCGACTGTGTTTTAATCAGAATAGTGCACAGTGCAATTTCTTACTGCACAAAACAGGAAAACTTAGTCATGTACAAAAAAACGACGACAACAGCAACAACAACAACAACAACAACAACAACAACAACAACAACAACGTGGTGGGGGCGCACCGCTCTCCTCCATCCCTTTTCTTTTTCTCCGAATTTCTACAACTATATAATTATACAAGTATACATTTAGGATTTTAGGTATCTATCCTTTTTGTCGTTAATGTTTTTTTGTAACCGAAGATTCGGTCATGATAGGATGAAAAACAAAACCCACAAATCTGGCAGTCGTCTACTGTTGTAAAAGACAACTGTGTGTATTGAAACCTCCATGAATATGACTGTGACCAGGGAAATGACGTACTGTGCACTGTATGCGGGCGTCGGGGTAATAATGACCAGGCCTGACTGTGTGTTATAGCGAAGGTAGCATACGCAGCAACTTGATTTGCCGCGTGAGGTATATAAAAATATATAAGTGCAGGTTGAATAATAAACAGCCATCTGCATGTCGTTTGTGAGACACACCACGCTTGATTTATCTCTCTGTCTGTCTGTCTCTTCCTCTGTATGTCTGTGTGTCTATGTGTCTGTCTGTCTGTCTGTCTGTCTCTCTCTCTCACTTTTTTCTCTCTCTCACTATCTCTCACTCTCTGTCTGTCATTGATCCAGCCAATCACGCTTCAGATAGGAGCTTTTCTGATCACTTTTGCAGATGTCATTGATCTGACTTCAGAAATAATGTGTTGTTTCTATAAGGACTCAAACTGTGAGTTATGTGCCTTACATCCCCCTCCCTCCCTCCCTCCCTCCCTCCCTCCCTGCCCCTTACCCCAACTCGATAGGGATCTGACGTTGAGAAATCGTTGGCTCGGTAAGCCGAATTATTGTTGGTCAGGAAATGGGCCTTCCGCCGTTTACTATTCATTGTTTCCTTCAATACATGTTTACGAGTTGAACTCGTTGTCTAGTGTATCAACAAGACTGTTCATAATTGGGACAATGAGTTAAACTTGTACAGTGCTAAAGTTCTCTGCAAACACTCGCACGCACGCACGCATGCACGCACGCACGCACGCACACACAAACACACACATACACACACATACACGCACACACAAACACACACACACTGTTAAACATGCAACAGAACAAAACCTGACCATAGCGACAGGGAAAGCATTCACATTGAAAGCATATTTAGTGCTATGACCGCAGAGCAAAGGCAGCACTAATTGAAGTTAAACTGCAGAATGTGCTTAATTAAGTTTTTCAAATGACAAACTCCGGAGAGAAAAAATTGTCATGGGAATGTGCACAGCAAAAGAACAATGTACTCTATAATTATATGTGAAATAACGAACTTATTTCCCGCGGCTCCCACCCCCCCCCCCCCTCCTCCCAACAAAAAATTAAATAAAATCCCTCCCTCAACACAAAAAGCTTCCGAAATGCTGTTCAATGTTGGTATGCGTCGAAGCGGAAGGATGTCCTCAGTGCATGCCATCAAGAAATCACAGGTGAAAATTAAAACCATATCTCCCAGATTCCTTGGCCTGTGGCCAGCAGCGGGTCAGTGACCGAGTGACCACTGCCTTCTGTCGTGACCAGGCAGCATGGGCCACCCTTTTAATCTCTACTCCACCCCCTAATGACTGCTGTCACAAACTGGGCTACCTGCCCGATTTGATCATGTGGAAAAAGGATCGAGGCACTGTGTATGAGGCAGAATCAAGAGGGGTGGTTTGGGGATGGGGGACGGATGGGAAATTCATAGAAGACAGGGTATGGGAATGGAGTGGGGTGGTGTCCCGTCCCGGGATAGACATGGGGTATCATGGAAAAACGTTCTTCCTTATTTCCCTTTTTTTGTGTATTCTGTCTGATTGTATGTCTGCCTGCCTCTCTCTCTTTTATCTCTGTCTCTCTCCCTCTGTCTCTCTGTCTCTCTCTCTCTTTTATCTCTGTCTCTCTCTGTGTCTCTCCCTCTGTCTCTCTGTCTATCTCTGTCTTTTCTCTCTCTCTCTCTCTCTCTCTCTCTCTCTCTCTCTCTCTCTCTCTCTCTCTCTCTCTCTCTCTCTCTCTCTCTCTCTCTCTCTCTCTCGTCACAATGCATCCATAGAGAAAATAACAATAACTTTTCAAAAAGATGACCAATCTGGTTTCATTGCTAAAGGAAATACCAGTACCGCTGTTTAGCTAATACAAATGTCAACAAAGAACCAAAGTACAGAGTTCACGCTGTCGATGTCGTCAGCATATATATCCCAATCATTTCACATTCTCAGCTAAGAATGTCATGTCGAAACATTGCTGATAAACTTTCTAGTCAAACGACCTTGTCTCAGAAATAGCTGATAACAATATCATCGTCAGTGACAGCTATAGCCATTGTGGTTGGCGCCCACACAATAACGATATATCGATAACATCGTCGTCATAACAGGTTGCGACATCCTGACGTCGGGCGGAAACAGTCTTTAAAGCAAAAGTCACTGAATTCTGTGTCCGATCCAGTAGAAATTCACATTTCTGCACAATGGACAAAGAGCAAAATAATGTAATGCAACAGTTCCAAAATTGCTTTTATCTGAAGCCCATACACTGAGTCAGGTTTTTGCACTTCTGTGCCTGCGTGACAATCCAAAAAACGTTCATCATGGCTTAAGACTTATGGTTTAAACTGTTTTATTTAACGTTTGTGCATTATTTACAAAAAACGCATATTGAGTAAACAACAACAAGCATAATGCTTATAGTGGTGTTCACTATTTCTAGAAAATTACATATAATATAAATGGCGGCTATTGTACAGTTTAAATGAAAAGCTTGCAAACATGAAAAGAACATTGAATGAAAATTGTACATCAAAACAAAAATCCGTTTGGGAATACATATATAATATTTATGGTGTTTGCGAGTAAGAGATAGGGAGGGAGAGAGGGAGGGAGGGAGGGGGAGAGAGGGGGAGAGTGAGAGAGAGAGAGAGAGAGAGAGAGAAAGAGGGAGAGAGAGAGAGAGAGAGAGAGAGAGAGAGAGAGAGAGAGAGAGAGAGAGAGAGAGAGAGAGAGAGAGAGAGAGAGAGAGAGAGAGAGAGAGAGAGAGAGAGAGAGACGAGTAGACGTGTCGATTTTGCTTTCACTTTACATGTTTATCTGTTCGAAACGGCCGGACTGTCCAATAAATTCCTGCACTGTTAAAAAGATTTTTTTGTTAATTTTTGTTTGCAAGGAGGGGTTTCCATGAAGTAGAATATCTGTGTGTATGAGGTTGTTGGTTAGTTTGTTGATTGTGTTGTTTCTTGCAGCTAAGTGTAAACGGCATTCTAGTAAGAAGTGTGTTGCAGTTTCTGTTCCATCACCACAGTCGCATACGCTGTTTTCCGCAAGGTGTCGCTCAACTAAGTCTTTCTTTAGATCACTAATATTAAGTCTCATTTTTGTGTGGATTATTTGTGTTTGTCGACTGCCACTGTAGAAGTAAACGGGAATTTGTGTGTCGTCTTTTGTTAAGTAATGTTTAAATTCCCCGAGGGAGTCAGTTAACTGTATTTGTTCAGGTAGTTGGTTCCAGAGTACTGTTGTCGAAGGAAAAAAGGATGTTTTGTACGTTTCTGTTCGATGTGGGGGTATACTTCGTTCTAAGGGGCGGCGTCTGTGGTAAGGGTTGTTGGCTGCTACGAGAGGTGGGAGTGCTGCTTGTAGGTATGGGGGGGTCTTGTCGTGAATAATTTTATGGAACATTGTTAGTTTATGACGGTTACGCCTTTCAGATAATGATTGGAGTCCAGATTCTCCGTAAAGCTTAAAGTGACTGGTTCCGCGGACAGCTCCGATGATTGTTCGTATTGCATCTAGGTTTAACTTTTCGAGTTCATCTGTTAGGTTT
>NC_090261.1:5459371-5466630 GCF_037325665.1 Littorina saxatilis | reverse complement strand
TCTCTCTCTCTCTCTCTCTCTCTCTCTGTCTATCTCTCTCTCTCTCTCTCTCCCTCTCTCTCTCTCTCTCTCCCTCTCTCTCTCTCTCTCTCTCTCTGTCTCTCTCTCTCTCTCTGTCTATCTCTCTCTCTCTCTCTCTCTCCCTCTCTCTCTCTCTCTCTCTCTCTCTCTGTCTATCTCTCTCTCTCTCTCCCTCTCTCTCTCTCTCTCTCTCTCTCTCCCTCTCTCTCTCTCTCTCTCTCTCTCTCTCTCTCTCTCTCTCCCTCTCTCTCTCTCTCTCTCTCTCTCTCTGTCTCTCTCTCTCTCTCCCTCTCTCACTCATTCTCTACGCCTGTCTGTCTGTCTGTGTCTGCATGTCTGTCTGTCTCTCTCTCTCCCTCCTTCCCTAACGCTCTCTTTCTCTCTGTCTCTGTCTGTTTCTCTCTCACAGACACACTCTCTCTCTCTCTCTCTCTCTCTCTCTCTCTCTCTCTCTCTCTCTCTCTCTCTCTCTCTCTCTCTCTCTCTCTCTCATCAACTGTGTATGTTGTTTAACTATATCTTGCTGTGGAAACTGAAGGTGTTATTACAGGTTGAATGGGAAACACGACTGTTGTATGTTTATCTTGGGTTCCTGTCACCTCCTCGTGTGTGCAACAGCCTGCAACGGGGGAAGGGGAAGGGGGGGGGGGGGGGGGGGGGGTGGGTGGCAGGTCAAGAGGCCATTTGTTTGACTTTTTCTTTTTTTTGAAATGTTCAGTTGCAAGAGCGTTTCAGGTACAAATCCCCACTGACTCATAACCTGAGCAATTGGAACATTTGTTTTTCATTGAAGCTCCATATCATTTTTGAACAAAGAGTTTGGAAAGCTGTCGCTCCATGCGGTGAGGTGAATGTGTGTTACGTCACGTCGGCACAAGTCCCTGGGTGCAAGTTAAAAGCCACACTCCTTCCCTTGTCAACAGTTCACTTCACAGTCTCAGATCTGGTCAGGCTTTTGCCTGACATAAGAGCTTAATTTACATTCAAGTCGTTGGGCGGGGATGTAGCTCAGTCGGTAGCGCGCTGGATTTGTATCCAGTTGGCCGCTGTCAGCGTGAGTTCGTCCCCACGTTCGGCGAGAGATTTATTTCTCAGAGTCAACTTTGTGTGCAGACTCTCCTCGGTGTCCGAACACCCCCGTGTGTACACGCAAGCACAAGACCAAGTGCGCACGAAAAAGATCCTGTAATCCATGTCAGAGTTCGGTGGGTTATAGAAACACGAAAATACCCAGCATGCTTCCCCCGAAAGCGGCGTATGGGTGCCTAAATGGCGGGGTAAAAACGGTCATACACGTAAAATTCCACTCGTGCAAAAAACACGTAGTGTACGTGGGAGTTTCAGCCCACGAACGCAGAAGAAGAAGAAGAATTCAGGTCGTAACCAAAAATCGTCGGAAGTGCCAAAATGTCTGAAGATAGAGCCTGTGTTGTTACGTTAAAACAGGCAATAAAGTGTAGAATATGTTCGTCGGTCGGACCCGCTTTTTGACCCATTTGACTTCATTGAATATTCTGGTATTTCTACTCATTTAAATCCTTTAATAGATTGTCTGTCATTTTTTGTAAAATGAAATATATATAAAAAAAACTTTTTTAAAAGCAACCCTCCGCTTGCTCACATACCAAACATCAACTGCCTGGGTGCTCTCTGTGGACATTCCGATTTTTTTATGAATTAAATTTTGTATAATCCACAGATGGCATTTTAATAAATTAATTTAAAATTCTATTTCAGCACAGCAATGGATGTTAATTTTTGGTACGTGTCCAGGTGGAGGGTTGGTCTTATCCCATGTAAAGTCCTGGTCAGATCCCATGTAAAGTCCTGGTCAGATCCCATGTAAAGTCCTGGTCAGATCCCATGTAAAATCCTGGTCAGATCCCATGTAAAATCCTGGTCAGATCCCATGTAAAATCCTGGTCTTATCCCATGTAAAATCCTGGTCAGATCCCATGTAAAGTCCTGGTCAGATCCCATGTAAAATCCTGGTCTTATCCCATGTAAAATCCTGGTCAGATCCCATGTAAAGTCCTGGTCTTATCCCATGTAAAATCCTGGTCAGATCCCGTGTAAAATCCTGGTCTTATCCCATGTAAAGTCCTGGTCAGATCCCATGTAAAGTCCTGGTCAGATCCCATGTAAAATCCTGGTCTTATCCCATGTAAAATCCTGGTCAGATCCCATGTAAAGTCCTGGTCTTATCCCATGTAAAATCCTGGTCAGATCCCATGTAAAGTCCTGGTCTTATCCCATGTAAAATCCTGGTCTTATCCCATGTAAAGTCCTGGTCTTATCCCATGTAAAATCCTGGTCAGATCCCATGTAAAGTCCTGGTCTTATCCCATGTAAAATCCTGGTCTTATCCCATGTAAAGTCCTGGTCTTATCCCATGTAAAATCCTGGTCAGATCCCATGTAAAGTCCTGGTCTTATCCCATGTAAAATCCTGGTCTTATCCCATGTAAAGTCCTGGTCTTATCCCATGTAAAATCCTGGTCTTATCCCATGTAAAGTCCTGGTCTTATCCCATGTAAAATCCTGGTCAGATCCCATGTAAAGTCCTGGTCTTATCCCATGTAAAATCCTGGTCTTATCCCATGTAAAATCCTGGTCTTATCCCATGTAAAATCCTGGTCAGATCCCATGTAAAATCCTGGTCTTATCCCATGTAAAATCCTGGTCTTATCCCATGTAAAATCCTGGTCTTATCCCATGTAAAATCCTGGTCTTATCCCATGTAAAGTCCTGGTCAGATCCCATGTAAAGTCCTGGTCAGATCCCATGTAAAATCCTGGTCAAATCCGAGACGGTGACATGAACTTTTTCACGAGATGGAGTGTGCCTTTAACGGCTCAACTCGTATTCACTTTGTCAACCACAATTTGACCGATAAAACAGGTTCCTTATACTGTACGGGTGTTACAAGGCAGTTTCAGGGTACAACAAAACTGTGCTCAATAAAAAGCAATCTCTTCTCTTCGTTTGTCACTGGATAATGTTTGTTTGCATGTGACAAAATAAATTAAGCGAACAATCCTTCTTTTTTTGTGCTTGTTAATTGTCAAATACAACCAATACTGCTTCATTGAGGTCAACCAATTCGCCTATGACTAAAGCTTGCAACCACTCGCCTTACCCTTTTCTCAAAGCTATCTACCGCCACGATGGCACGTGCAAATATGTTATTGTTAGGACCACGTAGTAACTACATTATTATTATCAACGTACAGTACAATTATTATTGTATTTCTACATCCTGTTTTAAAACAGAAGCATAATATTGATGGTCCTTCTTGTCTGGAGAAAATAAAGCACGGTACTGCGGTCAGAACAGTTGTGTAAGTGTCAGCATTTTTTGCAGACCATCTCACCCCTCAGTTCCGTGTCCGGAAAACACCCGGCAACGAACCAGATACTGTACTCGTTCCAGTTTCCAAACACCCTAGTTTCTCGGTCACTGCGGGGGTCTGAGGGTGGAAGAGGGTGGAGGGAAGTCAACAGCCAACCGGTGAATGAGAATCCGTTGGGTGAGAGGGGGGGGGGGGGAGGTGGGTGGGGTGGGGGGTGGTGTTTGGGATGTGGTGGTGTTTTGAATGTACTGTGGAAAAATAGTAGCATTCGGTGGATCAGTACTAAGATCGATACAGGCAGTGGTTGCTGAGGCTTGGTGGAATGGTAGTACTCAGTGGAAGCAGGGATGGTCGAAAAGTGAGAAGAGAGACTGAGGGATGAGAAAGAGAGATGGAAAGAAGAAGAGACAGGAACAGCCAGAAGAGAGACTGAGGGATGGGACAGAGAGAGAGAAAGAAGAAGAGACAGGAACAGCCAGAAGAGAGACTGAGGGATGGGACAGAGAGAGAGAAAGAAGAAGAGACAGTAACAGCCAGAAGAGAGACAGAGGGATGGGACAGAGAGAGAGAAAGAAGAAGAGACAGGAACAGCCAGAAGAGAGACTGAGGGATGGGACAGAGAGAGAGAAAGAAGAAGAGACAGGAACAGCCAGAAGAGAGACTGAGGGATGGGACAGAGAGAGAGAAAGAAGAAGAGACAGGAACAGCCAGAAGAGAGACTGAGGGATGGGACAGAGAGAGAGAGAAAGAAGAAGAGACAGGAACAGCCAGAAGAGAGACTGAGGGATGGGACAGAGAGAGAGAAAGAAGAAGAGACAGGAACAGCCAGAAGAGAGACAGAGGGATGGGACAGAGAGAGAGAAAGAAGAAGAGACAGGAACAGCCAGAAGAGAGACTGAGGGATGGGACAGAGAGAGAGAAAGAAGAAGAGACAGGAACAGCCAGAAGAGAGACTGAGGGATGGGACAGAGAGAGAGAAAGAAGAAGAGACAGGAACAGCCAGAAGAGAGACTGAGGGATGGGACAGAGAGAGAGAAAGAAGAAGAGACAGGAACAGCCAGAAGAGAGACAGAGGGATGGGACAGAGAGAGAGAAAGAAGAAGAGACAGGAACAGCCAGAAGAGAGACTGAGGGATGGGACAGAGAGAGAGAAAGAAGAAGAGACAGGAACAGCCAGAAGAGAGACTGAGGGATGGGACAGAGAGAGAGAAAGAAGAAGAGACAGGAACAGCCAGAAGAGAGACAGAGGGATGGGACAGAGAGAGAGAAAGAAGAAGAGACAGGAACAGCCAGAAGAGAGACTGAGGGATGGGACAGAGAGAGAGAAAGAAGAAGAGACAGGAACAGCCAGAAGAGAGACTGAGGGATGGGACAGAGAGAGAGAAAGAAGAAGAGACAGGAACAGCCAGAAGAGAGACTGAGGGATGGGACAGAGAGAGAGAAAGAAGAAGAGACAGGAACAGCCAGAAGAGAGACTGAGGGATGGGACAGAGAGAGAGAAAGAAGAAGAGACAGGAACAGCCAGAAGAGAGACTGAGGGATGGGACAGAGAGAGAGAAAGAAGAAGAGACAGGAACAGCCAGAAGAGAGACTGAGGGATGGGACAGAGAGAGAGAGAAAGAAGAAGAGACAGGAACAGCCAGAAGAGAGACTGAGGGATGGGACAGAGAGAGAGAAAGAAGAAGAGACAGGAACAGCCAGAAGAGAGACTGAGGGATGGGACAGAGAGATGGAAAGAAGAAGAGACAGGAACAGCCAGAAGAGAGACTGAGGGATGGGACAGAGAGATGGAAAGAAGAAGAGACAGGAACAGCCAGAAGAGAGACTGAGGGATGGGACAGAGAGAGAGAGAAAGAAGAAGAGACAGGAACAGCCAGAAGAGAGACTGAGGGATGGGACAGAGAGAGAGAAAGAAGAAGAGACAGGAACAGCCAGAAGAGAGACTGAGGGATGGGACAGAGGGAGAGAAACAAGAAGAGACAGGAACAGCCAGAAGAGAGACTGAGGGATGGGACAGAGAGAGAGAAAGAAGAAGAGACAGGAACAGCCAGAAGAGAGACTGAGGGATGGGACAGAGGGAGAGAAAGAAGAAGAGACAGGAACAGCCAGAAGAGAGACTGAGGGATGGGACAGAGAGAGAGAGAAAGAAGAAGTGACAGGAACAGCCAGAAGAGAGACTGAGGGATGGGACAGAGGGAGAGAAAGAAGAAGAGACAGGAACAGCCAGAAGGGAGACTGAGGGATGGGACAGAGAGAGAGAGAAAGAAGAGACAGGAACAGCCAGAAGGGAGACTGAGGGATGGGACAGAGGGAGAGAAAGAAGAAGAGACAGGAACAGCCAGAAGAGAGACTGAGGGATGGGACAGAGAGAGAGAGAAAGAAGAAGAGACAGGAACAGCCAGAAGGGAGACTGAGGGATGGGACAGAGGGAGAGAAAGAAGAAGAGACAGGAACAGCCAGAAGAGAGACTGAGGGATGGGACAGAGGGAGAGAAAGAAGAAGAGACAGGAACAGCCAGAAGGGAGACTGAGGGATGGGACAGAGGGAGAGAAAGAAGAAGAGACAGGAACAGCCAGAAGAGAGACTGAGGGATGGGACAGAGAGAGAGAGAAAGAAGAAGAGACAGGAACAGCCAGAAGGGAGACTGAGGGATGGGACAGAGGGAGAGAAAGAAGAAGAGACAGGAACAGCCAGAAGAGAGACTGAGGGATGGGACAGAGGGAGAGAAAGAAGAAGAGACAGGAACAGCCAGAAGGGAGACTGAGGGATGGGACAGAGGGAGAGAAAGAAGAAGAGACAGGAACAGCCAGAAGAGAGACTGAGGGATGGGACAGAGAGAGAGAGAAAGAAGAAGAGACAGGAACAGCCAGAAGAGAGACTGAGGGATGGGACAGAGAGAGAGAAAGAAGAAGAGACAGGAACAGCCAGAAGAGAGACTGAGGGATGGGACAGAGGGAGAGAAACAAGAAGAGACAGGAACAGCCAGAAGAGAGACCGAGGGATGGGACAGAGGGAGAGAAAGAAGAAGAGACAGGAACAGCCAGAAGATAGACATAGGGATGGGACAGAGGGAGAGAAAGAAGAAGAGACAGGAACAGCCAGAAGAGAGACTGAGGGATGGGACAGAGATGGAGAGAAAGAAGAAGAGACAGGAACAGCCAGAAGAGAGACTGAGGGATGGGACAGAGAGGGAGAGAAAGAAGAGACAGGAACAGCCAGAAGAGAGACTGAGGGATGGGACAGAGAGAGAGAGAGAAAGAAGAGACAGGAACAGCCAGAAGAGAGACTGAGGGATGGGACAGAGAGATGGAAAGAAGAAGAGACAGGAACAGCCAGAAGAGAGACTGAGGGATGGGACAGAGAGATGGAAAGAAGAAGAGACAGGAACAGCCAGAAGAGAGACTGAGGGATGGGACAGAGAGAGAGAAAGAAGAAGAGACAGGAACAGCCAGAAGAGAGACTGAGGGATGGGACAGAGAGAGAGAAAGAAGAAGAGACAGGAACAGCCAGAAGAGAGACTGAGGGATGGGACAGAGAGAGAGAAAGAAAAAGAGACTGTACTGTGGGAAAATAGTAGCATTCGATGGATCAGTACTAAGATCGATACAGGCAGTGGTTGCCGAGGCTTGGTGGAATGGTAGTACTCAGTGGAAGCAGGGATGGTCGAAAAGTGAGAAGAGAGACTGAGGGATGAGAAAGAGAAATGGAAAGAAGAAGAGACAGGAACAGCCAGAAGGGAGACTGGGGAATGGGACAGAGAGAGAGAAAGAAGAAGAGACAGGAACAGCCAGAAGAGAGACTGAGGGATGGGACAGAGAGAGAGAAAGAAGAAGAGACCGGAACAGCCAGAAGAGAGACGGAGGGATGGGACAGAGGGAGAGAAAGA
>NC_090261.1:5444371-5451871 GCF_037325665.1 Littorina saxatilis | reverse complement strand
CTTTTTAAGACCTGATTTTCTCAGATTTTGGAGGTTTGAAAAGGAGGTTTCACTGAACACGCCTGGCGTTTGTTGTGTGTCAGACACGCATCATCCATCATCATTATGCTGACTTGACAGCAGACAAAGAGGGACGGGATGACAGACAACACAGAAACAAACACCAACATAATTATACACTATAGGCTAACGTAATTTTGTGTTACATTCTTTCGTATTTTGTCATTGGCATTTTTGAACCTAAATATTGAAGGGAATTAAAAAAGCTTTCTCACTGAAAGCTTGCCCACTACTAGTCTTGTACCTACTATGGGATGAGAGCGGCGGACTTGCCCCACCCTGTAGGCGGACTTACCCCGACTTGGGGCAAGTTCGCCTACGTTAGGGTAGGTCTACTTAAAGCAGTATGTACAACAAATGTTCATGCGCACATAAAAACTGTCTGCACATTGATATCAGCTACACATTTGTCTTGATGTAAAATAAACAAATCAGTCTTCTAGTTCATCAAACTCGCCAGTTATGCTACCAAAAGCATAAAAGTAGGCGGACTAGCCCCGGTCTCCCCTACTGACAATGACACGCTCTCCTTGCTGTGGGATGACAGCATCCCCTTCTTCACACTTGAGCAGAATTTATTTTCATTTTTTATTTTGCTTTGTCTTTGGTGGTTTTATTTTTTATTTAAAAAAATGATCATTACCATGTCGTTTTGCTATGGTGCACAAAACTTACACTGCTGAGACTATACTTTACTTTTATCTTCTCCTGTTTATTCTTTCGAGTGCTCTTCTCTCAATGAAACACGAACGGAAAATGTTCAGTATTGTAGTATCCCTGCTCATTTATACGTCTAGACCTATTTACATCTTTGCAACAAGTGACCAAAACAAAAAACAGAAGATTTTTTTTAAGAATAAAAAGAACTGCAGGTCCTTTTGCTATATGAATAGGTCCGTGTAAACGATGCTGCTGATAATCTCATTTCCAAGATTCAGAAACATCCGCGGCTGTGTGATAAACCTTGCTATAATAGTGGCAGTATTTGCTTTGTCAATGACGACGCTCTCACTCAGTTACAATAATATTGTTGGGGGTAGGCAATGTTTTTGTGCGTCTCACGGTGTGCCTACTTTTTCATAAATGCTGCCGGTCAATGCATCTTAGCACCGATTAGCTAGCAGAAAATACGCTGACACCATCATTATCTCAGGTAATAACAAACGAGGTAACACTTCTTTGTTTGCTCTGCGTGGCGGCATAATAACGAATGATATCACCCTAGCAGCAAGCGATAGCGATTGATATTACCCCGACAGCTTAGCACGTGCAACCGAGCCGTCTTGAATGCTTGAATGGGCAGCTGCACCAATCAATAGAGAGCAGGGAGGAAAAGTGCAGCCACCCTGATTGGTCGTCGATCAGCTGCCGTACTGCTGATGCTGCGCGTGGCGGTGCACGCGCTCTTTGTGACGTCATCTGTTGGCACGTGGCAACCGGGTAAAAAGACTCAGGGAAAAAAATTCTTTGCAAAGTTTTCCAGATGAAAAAAGTGTTCTGCCAACTACTGGAGCAGTAGAAACAGTCTGGACAAGCGGCTGGGAATAAGGATGATGCAACGATACCGTCAGTGTTCGATCAATCGGTCACGGTCATGCTGACCTACTTTAGAACAGCACGAGATAACAGTCGACTGATGTGTGTGACACAGTGTCGTGTGCAGCTTACTTAGTCATGCCAAACTGAAAGAGTACCGAATATTAAGTAACTTTTAAATGTTGTTTGATGGTGGGTTTTTTAAGCAAGAGCAAAATGTTCTGGTCATCCGTCGTTGACTTATTTAATATATAGAGTCGTAATTCACGTTACCGTGAATACTCGTAGGCATACTGCTCTTACACCCGAATACTCATATAATTATGGCTGAATCCATATTTCACTTGTCCGGGCGCTGCTGCATGGTCGGTGCAAGTTGTACAAGCGCACGTCAATTCTCTCTCTCCCTGTCATGTGTTTTTGCTGTATAAATGATCGGCTGTGCAGTACACAGTCATGTGCCCACCATTATCCTGAAAACAGGTGTAAATGCTTGAAAGAATATTGCTAGCACACTCACGAGTGACTGAATGCAAAATACCGGCGATTGTAGCGGAGGACACTGAATCCGTGTGCTCTATTCTACAGTATTTGATAGCCATTACTTAAATATTGGCTCATGACCGCATTTGGACCGCCAAAGTCAATTCTTTGTTTGTGTGTGCGTCTTGTTGTTGTTGTTGTTGTTGTTGTTGTTGTTGTTGTTGTTGTTGTTGTTGATGATGTTGTCAAAGAGTAATATTTGGGAGTCAGTATGAAAAGTGCCATGACAGATTTTTAATTCGACGACACACACAACAAAAAATTCCTCCGAGGTAGGAAAAACACCCCCGTCCTTACCATTCTCACTGCCACCAACTGAGAAGGTTATTTCCCTTTGACCATTAATATGTCCCTCTATAAGTCCTTGTAGAATCTTAATCCACCAATAACTCTCTAACCGTGTGTTTGACTGGTCCCAATTTTTGTAAGGACCGTCTCAGGAATGTATAGAACCTGTTGACCAAGTATGGTGACGATCGGTCCGTTCATTCTTGAGATCTATATATGCGAACACAAACACACAAACAAACAAACAAACACATCGACCGAATCCTATACACACCCCTATACCGGGGGTGTAAACATTGCTACGACACTATTTTTCCTCAAGCTGCTCAAACCCTATATATAGGCCTACTCTCCTGGGTAATGGAAAATGACTTGTCTGAAGTGCTGGTTGCATACGAAGAATTTTGTTATACGAATAAAACTCCGGCCTCTGTGTGTGTGTGTGTGTGTGTGTGTGTGTGTGTGTGTGTGTGTGTGTGTGTCTGTGTCTGTCTGTCTGTGTGTCTGTGTGTGTCTGTGTGTCTCTCTGTCTGTGTGTCTGTGTGTCTGTCTCTCATTCTCTCTCTCTCCCCCTGCTCTCTCTCTCTCTCTGTCTCTCTCTCTGTCTCTCTCTCTCTCTCTTTGTGTCCGAGTCTCCATTACACGTGACTCTACTGCACTTATACTACTCAAGGGTGAAGCAGCTCATATTTCTGAGCCAGGGTTTTATTGTGCATGAAAAATAGCACGTTGCGAGCGAGAACGCCACAGATAAGATCGCTTGTTACCACAAAAAGACACCATGCAGGCCTCGAATGAGCCGTTTGCAGGCACTTCACCGTGCATTGCATGAGTTCACCCACAAACAATTCGGTGAACTGCGTTGACATGCTGCATACGGGGTTTGAGAGAGAGAGAGAGAGAGAGAGAGAGAGAGAGAGAGAGAGAGAGAGAGAGAGAGAGAGAGAGATAGAGACAGAGACAGAGACAGAGACATAGAGAGAGAACGAGAGAGAGAGAAAAAAAAGAGTAAGAGAGAGAGAGAGAGTAAGAGAGAGAGTAAGAGAGAGAGAGAGAGAGAGAGAGAGAGAGAAAAGAGAGAGAAAGAGTAAGAGAGAGAGAGAGAGAGTAAGAGAGAGATAGAGACAGAGAGAGAGAGCGAGATAAAAAGAGAGTAAAATCAAAGGACCTTAACCACTCCTGGGCGACCCTGGAAAGGCTTGCAAGAGACAGACAAAAGTGGAGGTCCTTTGTCGCTGCCCTTCACGCCACCAGGCGTGAAAGGCAGTAAGTAAGTAAGTAAGAGAGAGAGAGAGTAAGAGAGAGAGTAAGAGAGAGAGAGAGAAAAGAGAGAGAGAGAGTAAGAGAGAGAGAGAGAGTAAGAGAGAGAGAGAGATTCTATTATGTGCTAATTTTAGCATTGTATAACAGAATGTTGATCCCTAATGCTGCCACACTAAATATATAAGTGAAATTCAATCAATCAAAAAGCACTCATTTTTCTTGAAATATTATTTCAGTTAATTTACAAATGTCCTGGCCCTTTAAACCAGGACATTTACAAATTTCCTAGAATTTTTAGGAAATTTACAAAATCCCCGAGTGAAACAAAAAATTTACAATTAATTTACTGAAATATTCAGGGATTTAGAAAATGTCCTGGTTTTGAGAATGTACTGTAACGTATACAACCCCAGCCCGGCAACCCCTTGTCCTTTTCGCGAAGACCTCAATAATTCTGGCCCTGATCGACTGCACACCTGAGTCAATCACCCAAAAAGCCAGAGGTGAAGTTAAAGCTCAAGAATGCGTCAGCTGCTATTGCCAACTGAAGTCAGTCACAGAGAAGTTTTTGACACTGCGCTTGTGTGTAATAAATCAAGCGTTTGTCTAACTTCTTTTTCCACAACTCATTTGTGACCCTCCACCACGAAATGAGTCGCATGTCACCTTTGCATGATTTTCATATTTGTACATTTTCCTGAAGAGTTTTTATGCTCTATCCATTGGTGAAAACCGTTTTAGAAAAGAGCAAAAACTGTTTGAGTTATAAGCCTGTGACTAAGGTGACCCTCACACTGTTACCAGACACTCCCCGGACTTAATATATTAATCCTAGCGCAGAACCGCGCGAGGTGACATGCGACTCATTTCGTGGTGGAGGGTCACATTTTGTATTGGGTTTTCCCCTCGAAAGCGGCGTATGGCTGCCTAAATGGCGGGGTAAAAACGGTCATACGCGTAACTTGAAAACCCACTCGTGCAAAAACATGAGTGAACGTGGAAGTTTCAGCCCATGAACGAAGAAGAAGAAGAAGAGAAGAAGAAGTTTTGGGTTTTCAATTTTTCGCAAGTCAGCATAATGATGCAGTGTTTGCAACACTTTTAGTCGCATTAACTGATCTCAGTCCTACCTAGTCTTTTCCCATCTCAATCCTGGTCTTGTCCCAAACCACTGCTCCTTTAAACGACTGACCTGGTCATAATTGGGCTGGGGCTTTCCAGGGTATTTTGGTGTGCGGGTCCTTGCACGTATACACGGAGTTTCATCACTGCAGGGACCTATATTTAGATATAGGTCTATGATCACTGGGTACATTACTACAAAGTACTATGTCAAAAGTCCTATCTCCTTTCCGAATGCCTGGACTACAATAGGTGCTCGTGACTGCTCCGTAGTGTTTAACCCACCATTCTCTTTGGTCTATGGTGAGGGGTAAGTGCAGCTAGGTCGGCCCGCTATTGCGCGGGCCGCTATTGCGCGAATCTTTAGGGTTAGGGTTAGGGTTAGGGTTAGATTCGCGCAATAGCGGCCCTGCGCAATAGCGGCCCAACCCCAGTGCAGCTAGGTAAGTAAGGTTTACAGGCCGGCCGGGCTTTTGCTCAAATGAGGATAGACACAATCATATCAAAGTTTGTGGGTGGAGTAGAACCATTGCAGGAGTGTTTCTTTTCTTCGGCAAACTTGACCGAAATGGCCTTGAAAGTTCTGGTAATTTCCCTAACTTTTAGGCAGTCGCCCATTCCCCAAACGCAATATTGCCGAATTAAATGCAATGAACTTGATTCAGCAATGCTTTCGGCGATTTGAAACATCACTTTTGGCATTTAACCGACTACTGACACCAAACGACACCCTGTCAATTGCCAAGGCCGGTGTGAACGTGATGTCACGTTTACAAAACGAGTGTGTCAATAGTTCGGGAACTTGTAAACTTGTCACTCAAGTAATCGACCTCACCCCGATTTAAAACTTCCCAGTTCCCCTCTTTTTTACAGTTTGCTTTTTAAGATTTTCTGTTTCTTGCGTTTGTAACTTTACCTCCTTATTAAGAATGCCGTCTTTTTATAAGACTGGAATTTCCCCTATATCTATGGGGGCATTAATAGGAGGGGGGGGGGGGGGGGGGTCCATGGTACACAACCAACTCAACTCAACTCAACTCAACTCAACTCAACTCAACTCAACTCAAATTTATTAATCCATATGGAAATTATATTGTAACAATACTCATTTCCAATCAAAAGAATAAGAATGCATAATAAAAAATAAAAACATCATAAGAAAATAAGTGAGTATGATTATTATGAGTATGATCACAGTCTCACTAACGCAAACAGTCATCCGTCAAGTCAAGTCTGCCAACACACAACTCACTCACACAACAACAACCAAATTAACTGTCACATGCTGTTCCAGACCGCATGTGTCGACCCCCAAAGACTGTATACGGCTACTTATTTTGAAGAAGGGAGCGAACATAGCCGAATACAAATCCAGTTGTAGCACATTACAAAACGTTCCACTTGTTGAGGAAAAAGCATCATTACTCCAAGGACATTCACCCCTTAATTAGTCACGCCGTAATTGTATACTTGTTCATAGTTTGAGTCGGAGAATGTCACATTCCTGCCATTATGGAAGTAGGGTTTAGTCCCTCGGACCATGATGAGATTGGCTTGGATGGAATGTGGGTGATGGTGGAGGGGGTGAATCCGTGAAAGGGTGGGGGGGAGAGAGGTAACATATAGTACACTAATGATTTGTATTGCAGTGAGAAATGTTACATAACAAAGAGATGTTCTGCTGCAGTGCTACCCACTTGAGCTAAACCACATTCTTCGTGAACATTCTGAGGAAAAAACACACCCAGAGCATCAGGGATGTTGCTAAAATCAAAAGCACAGTAAGCCTCCCGTAAACCATCACAGATACTGTCAGGCTTTTACACACAGTAAAAACACCCTAACGCAACTTCAGCATGCTGTGTGGATGTCGTTTGGCAGATTCAGAAGCCGACTTCGCACAATTAAGGACAGGCTTTAGGATAATTGCCGAAATGGTACATGGCTATTTCGGCATGTTTGCCGAAGAGCATTAAATGCACAGTAAGCCTCCCATAAACCATCACAGATACTGTCAGGCTTTTAAAGACAGTACAAACACCCTTTCATTTACACACTCATCGCTTTTGAACCTCCTATGTGCCCTCCGTTGAGAGCGAGCAATTATCAAAGAATTTATTTTTGCGTGGTTTATCTTACCCCTGAGCCATCGCGAACCCGTGTGATCCAGTTTCCTTTTTTCACAATGCAGTCGTCAGTTTTTGATTTCAATACGACTCGCTGTAAGCTTATCTGCAATAGCACGTTATTGTGCACTTCTGAATCTAAACGCAACAAACGGCTGCGATTCACACGAACTAGAGCGATGGCAGTTGACTGTTCAGAGGAACGGGCGCTAGGCACAACCGTCGTCTGCTACGAGAAAGACGGTTTGCGTGACACGTTTCCGGGCTTTTCTTTTTTCAAACTTTCAAAACTTCGAATTGTACTGATCTTGTCTTGATGAAAAAATAAAAATCTTTTATGATTTAAGAATGTTTGTGTAACAAGCTGTCAATTTATTATCTAGATTTTAAAAGTTAGTTCCAGCGCCAAAACGAGGCGCCTGATTTGCCGATCAGACGGTCCACGAAAATAAATTATTTGAAAATTGCTCGCTCTTTACGTAGGGCACCTAGGATGTTCTCAAGCGGTGAGTGTTTAAACGAAAGGGTGTTTGTACTGTGTGTAAAAGCCTGACAGAATCTG
>NC_090261.1:5426871-5439371 GCF_037325665.1 Littorina saxatilis | reverse complement strand
GGGCGTTAAGCAAACAAACAAACAATGTTGAAGAGCACCGCCCTGATATGGCCCTTCGTGGTCGGCTGGGCGTTAAGCAAACAAACAAACAATGTTGAAGAGCACCGCCCTGATATGGCCCTTCGTGGTCGGCTGGGCGTTAAGCAAACAAACAAACAATGTTGAAGAGCACCGCCCTGATATGGCCCTTCGTGGTCGGCTGGGCGTTAAGCAAACAAACAAACAATGTTGAAGAGCACCGCCCTGATATGGCCCTTCGTGGTCGGCTGGGCGTTAAGCAAACAAACAAACAATGTTGAAGAGCCTAAACATTCATTATTCAAGTGGCGCAGATGCCCCTCCTGCACGCCACAAAGTCAAATGCATGGTCAATGCAGCTTTAAACAAATATGTAAACCGTGTCAATATGTTTTGTTTGTTAAAGTTGCGTATCGAACCACGAAAATCAATTATGTTTTTGCACGGCGATGTCATCCGTCATTTTTCTTCTATAGCCTCACCGCCCATCTCCATAATTGACGAGCCGCAGGAGCGGCGAGTCATATGGTCTCGGCTCGGGAGCTGTCTGTGGAGGCTGCGTGCTATAATTAGCTGACCTGCTGCGCGAGCAGTCACTGCAGAGTTTTGAGATAACTTTGTAACACGTTTTATTTTATGCTCCTCAAGAATACAACTTTGGGCAACGTGCCACGTAAAACTACACGCAACAAGGATTCAGTAGGTACCAAACATGCCTTGGTCAGAAGTAGAATGTAAATGAATCTTTATAAAGAAGTAGCCTACTTCAAACGACAGCCACAGCCACGGTTGGGTTCACGGCATCAAACCGATGCGACTCTCCGTCATATCATACACGTAATCAATCACATAGATGACCAGGGCCGGACCAAATGAGTTGTAATTAAGGGGGGGTGGGGGGTTCCTCCTTTTTGGGGGGGGGGGGCCAATCAGCGAAACTACTACTTTTGGTTCGATTGTACAGGTATCACGTACGGCGTCACAGGTTTGTCCGGGGTTTTACATGCATTGCATGTGAGCATCCTTCCACTTTGTCATTCTCAACATGTGAGCATCCTTCCACTTTGTCATTCTCAACATGTGAATTACTTGAAGAAGATAGTAATGTTCTGCTAAATTAATTTTGCAAATGACACCAGTGTCAATCTAATTAGATGAACATTTCTTCTGGTGAAAACATTTCAGATTAACATGTCAGATGTGTCCAGGCTTTCACACGGAATAAGACAATCCCTCAGCTCAGTCGGCAGCGCGCTGGATTTGTATCCAGTTGGCCGCTGTCAGCGTGAGTTCGTCCCCACGTTCGGCGAGAGATTTATTTCTCAGAGTCAACTTTGTGTGCAGACTCTCCTCGGTGTCCGAACACCCCCGTGTGTACACGCAAGCACAAGACCAAGTGCGCACGAAAAAGATCCTGTAATCCATGTCAGAGTTCGGTGGGTTATAGAAACACGAAAATACCCAGCATGCTTCCTCCGAAAACGGCGTATGGCTGCCTAAATGGCGGGGTAAAAAACGGTCATACCAACAATGACAGTATGTGACCAAGTGGAAGGGGTAATCTAATCCCATGCCAAAGCCTGCACAGATTTGAGACGGTGAGGCGGAGCTTGAAAAGCCTGACCAGATTTGAGACGGTGAGGCGGAGCTTGAAAAGCCTGTACAGATTTGAGACGGTGAGGCGGAGCTTGAAAAGCCTGTACAGATTTGAGACGGTGAGGCGGAGCTTGAAAAGCCTGACCAGATTTGAGACGGTGAGGCGGAGCTTGAAAAGCCTGTACAGATTTGAGACGGTGAGGCGGAGCTTGAAAAGCCTGTACAGATTTGAGACGGTGAGGCGGAGCTTGAAAAGCCTGTACAGATTTGAGACGGTGAGGAGGAGCTTGAAAAGCCTGACCAGATTTGAGACGGTGAGGAGGAGCTTGAAAAGCCTGCACAGATTTGAGACGGTGAGGAGGAGCTTGAAAAGCCTGTACAGATTTGAGACGGTGAGGCGGAGCTTGAAAAGCCTGTACAGATTTGAGACGGTGAGGCGGAGCTTGAAAAGCCTGTACAGATTTGAGACGGTGAGGCGGAGCTTGAAAAGCCTGTACAGATTTGAGACGGTGAGGCGGAGCTTGAAAAGCCTGTACAGATTTGAGACGGTGAGGCGGAGCTTGAAAAGCCTGTACAGATTTGAGACGGTGAGGCGGAGCTTGAAAAGCCTGTACAGATTTGAGACGGTGAGGCGGAGCTTGAAAAGCCTGTACAGATTTGAGACGGTGAGGCGGAGCTTGAAAAGCCTGTACAGATTTGAGACGGTGAGGAGGAGCTTGAAAAGCCTGTACAGATTTGAGACGGTGAGGCGGAGCTTGAAAAGCCTGTACAGATTTGAGACGGTGAGGCGGAGCTTGAAAAGCCTGTACAGATTTGAGACGGTGAGGCGGAGCTTGAAAAGCCTGTACAGATTTGAGACGGTGAGGCGGAGCTTGAAAAGCCTGTACAGATTTGAGACGGTGAGGCGGAGCTTGAAAAGCCTGTACAGATTTGAGACGGTGAGGCGGAGCTTGAAAAGCCTGTACAGATTTGAGACGGTGAGGCGGAGCTTGAAAAGCCTGTACAGATTTGAGACGGTGAGGCGGAGCTTGAAAAGCCTGTACAGATTTGAGACGGTGAGGCGGAGCTTGAAAAGCCTGTACAGATTTGAGACGGTGAGGCGGAGCTTGAAAAGCCTGTACAGATTTGAGACGGTGAGGCGGAGCTTGAAAAGCCTGTACAGATTTGAGACGGTGAGGCGGAGCTTGAAAAGCCTGTACAGATTTGAGACGGTGAGGCGGAGCTTGAAAAGCCTGTACAGATTTGTACTGGTTGACATGATTTTTTAAATGGGAATGAATACAATCATGTTTCTTTAAAGCCATCTTCGAGCTCCTATCGTTTTCAATGTCGTATTAGCTTTGCAGTGCGATCCATATCAAATGTATTTTCAGTCTCGCACAATAGATCGTGCTATTCTTGATTATGTATTTCCAATAACGATGCATTATAGACTTTGAAAACGTCTATTTTTAAGGGTTTTAAAGGAATGCGTTTGTCTTTCATTTGTGTAACAAAAACATGTCTCTGTCTGTATTTGGAAAATTGCACAATACAACGAGTAAGCTAGTAAAAGACTAAAAAAAATTGCAATTAAAAATCTCATTCACGTCACGTGGATTCCAGTGCCCCGTTTCTTTGGTGCGAAATGTGGCGAATGAAACGAGTGGGGCGAGGAAGAAGCGGTTTTGGGGGGCGATTGTCGCCGCGAGGAACGCTAGGATCTGGCGAGAGTAAAAGCGAGCATGGCTTGGAGGTGCTCGCTACGCGAGAAAATGCGGCCGCACAGCTGCCAATCTGATTGGCTGTTTGTGGCTGTTTATGGACCAGAGCAGACGATCTTTTTAGTATTAAGCAATGGTGTTTAATTCTTGCGTAGCTATAGCCATCCAACTATTTCATATACACTCTCACTGTCTTGCAAAGCGAGAGGCTAGACGCAATTATCGCGTGTAAGAAACACTCCCCATCCTACCCCCTTCCATGTCCAACGCCCCCCGTCGACCCATGCCTTCAACAGGACTGTGAATAAAGCAATTTGCTCTGCTAAAAGTGTGAATCTCATCACCCATATGATGCATAGCAGTAAAACAAAACAAAAATGTTATTTTTTCTGATATGAATGACATTGGACAGTCCTTCGCCTGCGGTCTTATTTTTCTGTATGGACAATCCGTTTAAGGTTGGGCAACATTTTTTAATAAGCATTTGATTTAATAACTTCAGTCACATTATCACTTTCACTGTGAAGGTGTTACTCCTATTGTTCAACAACATCTTCTATGTCTGTCTCTATATCTCTGTCTCTGTCTCTCTCTCTGTCTCTGTCTCTCTCTCTATTCTGTTTGTCTGACTGCTTTTCTGTCTGACTGTCTTTCTCCTCTCTGTCTATGTGTCTGTCTTTCTGTCTGTCTGTCTGTCTGTCTGTATCTCTCTCTCTCTCTTTCTCTCTCTCTCTCTCTCTCTCTCTCTCTTTCTCTCTCTCTCTCTCTCTCTCTCTTTCTCTCTCTCTCTCTAGCTCTCCATTAGGTCACAGCTGGGTAATTTGTTTATTGCACAGTGTGCACGTGCCTAAGTGCACATTCAAACGCCTATTTGGGCAAATTACTCGACACTGTCAGTGCATGGTTACCAAGGCTTGCAGTAAGCCAATCAACAACTTATATGAAAGGTTATATTATAAAATATGCTGCTTGTTCTTCAACTGCATGCGTCATTATCTTGCATAAGCAATGCAGGTCAGTTGTTGACGTTTGAAGTGTGACTCGGTTCGATTCATTAATGACATGGTAATGACTCGGGTGTGGGTATCGTGCGCGTTGATTGCATGTGGACGTGCGTGTATTGAGCCTAAATGTCAAGACGGTCGCGGTTTACGAAAGCGGAGCACCCTGACGTTGTCCCTATAGTCGGAAATCGCCCTTTGAATTCTGGTTTATCGTTCATTTGAGTTAGTGAATGAGAATGTGCGTGTATGTGTGTGTGTGCGTGTGTGTGTGCGTGCGTTCGTTCGTTCGTTCGTTTCGTGCGTGCGTGCATGTGTGTCTGATGCATTCAGCCGATTTCCACAAAGAGACATCATTGTTCTCAAATTATGCAAATGAGAATTAGAACATGCGATGATATTGTATTTCATTTGTTTTCAGATTTTTATGACAGCAGTCCACCTTGCTCCGAGGGAAGGGGGGGGAGGGGAGGGGGTGAGTGGGGACGAGGGGGAAGGGGGATGGAGGAGGAGGGGGAAGGATAGGAGGGAGGAGCGTGCATGCATGGAAGCGGTTCGAACGTGAGAAGGATGTCAACCTGAGAAAAAAAATGTCATAAAAAACACAAAGAATGTTTTTCTGCACAAACACATTTTTGGAATGACTGTCAGCTGTGTTTATTACCTGTTGTTCTGTCGAGCATGGAGTGCAGTTGACCGTCACGCCTAGGTGAGCATGCCCTGGCGTCTGGACTGTGGAACCCCCCTTTTAAGACATCAAAATAACTTAAGTAAATCGGGTCATGAAAAGAGCTAATAGAAGGAAGACTTAAAATGGGGGTCAGTTGACAGAGGTAATGAACAGACAATGTGAACAAGCAAGGTGTGAATAGAGCTGATAGAAGCAAGACTTAAAATGGGGGTCAGTTGACAGAGGTAATGAACAGACAATGTGAACAAGCAAGGTGTGAATAGAGCTGATAGAAGGAAGACTTAAAATGGGGGTCAGTTGACAGAGGTAATGAACAGACGATGTGAAAAAGCAAGGTGTGAAAAGAGCTGATAGAAGGAAGACTCATAATGGGGGTCAGTTGACAGAGGTAATGAAGAGACAATGTGAACAAGCAAGGTGTGAAAAGAGCTGATAGAAGGAAGACTTAAAATGGGGGTCAGTTGACAGAGGTAACGAAGAGACAATGTGAACAAGCTAGGTGTGAATAGAGCTGATAGAAGGAAGACTTAAAATGGGGGTCAATTGACAGAGGTAATGAACAGACAATGTGAACAAGATAGGTGTGAATAGAGCTGATAGAAGGAAGACTTAAAATGGGGGTCAACTGACAGAGGTAATGAACGGACAATGTGAACAAGATAGGTGTGAATAGAGCTGATAGAAGCAAGACTTAAAATGGGGGTCAGTTGACAGAGGTAATGAACAGACAATGTGAACAAGCAAGGTGTGAATAGAGCTGATAGAAGCAAGACTTAAAATGGGGGTCAGTTGACAGAGGTAATGAACAGACAATGTGAACAAGCAAGGTGTGAAAAGGAGCAAGTCTTTAAACCGGGAAGTCTTGAACGGAGGGTTCCACTGTATCTTGCCTGAAATGTCAACGTTCTCCTTGCGTCAACTTTCATTTAAAGGAGAACAAATTAAAGTGTGTACGCAAATAAACTTAGAAAGGATGTATCATATGCTCAACTGAGGTTTCCATGTATTATGATGTGACAGGGTATTAGAAAAGATGTATCATATGCTCAACTGAGGTTTCCGTGTATCATGATGTGACAGGGTAATCTCTGATAATGTAGTTTTAAGGAGCGAAGCTCTTGTCACAGAAACTGACATGTTTTTTTTGTTGTTATACGAACCACGTGATAAATGCATTTTGCCGCTTGGAACTCAGCTGATGTCGACAGTGCAGGCACACTATTCGACAGAGAGAAAAACTGGTTTCAATGGCAAAATGTAGATATGCATGCATGTGGAAGTAACGCTGCACACACACACACACACACACACTGCCACTGGCATATTTATAAAAACAATCCTGATTCCTAGGCTGCAAGCTAATGCCATAATCACTGCATCTCTCCCCTAGCAAACCAAAGTACCACTCCAAACTCAAACCATATGTTTTGGTTCAATTACCTCGCAACATTGTCTAGCAACATTGTCATTGAATTATCATAAGATGCTATCTGGGCAAGTCAGGTGTGTAAGCAAACTACGACGCTCGACAGACACTCGTTGATATGTGTTACAATTTATTCGACCTACTTTCCTCACAATGACTGGATCGCACTGCCCTGTCTTTTGGCAAGGGATCTAGGAATAGCCGGAAAACCGGGGTGAAAAGTTTACGCGTTTTTTCGTGTGTCCGCCGCGCGCTCATGTAAGCATATACCCGCTCTGAGTGTTACAGGGTGTGTGTGTGTGTGTGTGTGTGTGCAGTGTGTGTGTGTGTGTGTGTGTGTGTGCAGTGTGTGTGTGTGCGTACGTGCGTGCTGTGTGTGTGTTTTAGTGTGTGTGTTTGTGTGCCGGCGTGCGTGCGTGCATGCGTGCGTGTGTGTGTGTGTATGTGTGTGTGTTTCCCTGTGTGTGTGTGTGTGTGTGTGTGTGTTTCCCTGTGTGTGTGTGTTTCCCGGTGTGTGTGTTTGTGTGTGTGTGAGTGTGTGTACGGGCGCTGGTTGGGGACCGGTGTGTTGGGGGGCCGGGGGGATGTTCGTGTGCCTGAGCTATCAATATCACCTCTCGTTCCACAATTCACAAGACAGATCACGCAAATACATGAAACTGCCGCGTGCGGGCAAAACAGCAATAAAACAAAACAATAAGGCCGCACAGCGGCACGTGAGTCCGACCAGTTTCCGTTCCACAAGAGGGCTAGGTGTCATTCACTTCACCTTGACTGATCACGTGATCCGGGCATGCAATGATGACACTGCACATCTGTGTCATGTGACATCAGCTTTTATTTCGTTTGTTCCTTGTTTTACGCTCAGTCAACTGCTACTTGACATATTCAGTTAGACTGGCATTATTAGATCAAGAGTCCGCAAATGTCAAGAGACATAAAATCAGAATCTACAAAATAAAGAAGATATTATGTTGACTGTATTACTGGGTTTTTTTTCAATCGATCGCTTGCGGGATCATTTGCCGTGCAAATCTAGTACTTGTGTGTGCGACTTGTCACTTGGTACGTGTATGCGATACATGTTTATGATTCGTGTGTGCAATATGTGTGTGCGATGCGTGTGTGTGAAGCATGCTAGAGATCACGAAAACTACCTATACTAATAATCATTTCCCAATGAGAATAAAAGATCCGCTTTTGTGACACCGACAGGTGCTCCTTGAATAGATCTCTATCTCGGTCAATCAAAAGATCATAATCCATGCAAATCCTCTTTCGTTCATCCTGTATCTTTTCATTTGGCTTAGTAGGTTATGAGACTGACAAAGTGACGGTCTGATTGTGCACGTCAAGGTTTGCTGGGTGTGTCTATCTCTTTGCATACATGTGCGATTTCTTCTTCTTTTTTTTCTTTTTCTTTTCCTTTACTTCTTCCTGTCTTCGGTCTCATGACCTTATTCCAAAAAGCAACGTTGCAGCATTGCAAGTTCTCCCCACCACCAGCACCACCACCACAACCATCCCCTTGTGTGCGTTGTTCTTTGATCCATTTCCATACCTGTCAAGCTCCTGTGGACTCTCACCATAAGATTTTGCTCACAAAACCATAAGTTTGCACCAAAAAGCATAAGACAACGTGCAAAACTGCAGAAGTCGTTAGATTAATCACCACAAGAACTAAATACATGCACACATACACACACAAAAACAAGAAATCAGCCTTATTTCACACATAATCAAAAAACAAACTTTTTTCAACACTGAACTGCACTGTTTTATGTAATTTTGAAATGCAAAGCATGTTTAAATGTAAATTGTACCGAGAATCACCTAAATTGTACAAAGACGGCACACGTCCAACCTGGCAGTCACACATTTACACCCCTCACAAAAATGTTACCAGAATGCACAAAAACACCACATGATAGTAAAGGCACAAGACAAGTGTGTTTTAACAACATTCATTCATTGAGCACAGTGATTCAATCATGAATGGAAACCCCCACCACAATAATAATAATAATGGACATTTATTAATCGCCGTTTCTCACAAGAGCTCACGGCGATTTACATATTAATTTCTGCCGTGTGAGATGGAATTTTTTACACAATATATCACGCATTCACATCGGCCAGCAAACCTCAAGCCTATTAGGGCGAGCATTCACCTTTCACGGCCTTTATTCCAAGTCACACGGGTATTTGGTGGACATTTTTAGCTATGCCTTTTCAATTTTGCCAGGAAAGACCCTTTTGTCAATCGTGGGATCTTTAACGTGCACACCCCAATGTAGTGTACACGAAGGGACCTCGGTTTTTCGTCTCATCCGAAAGACTAGCACTTGAACCCACCACCTAGGTTAGGAAAGGGGGGAGAAAATTGCGGCCTGACCCAGGCCTGAACACGCAACCTCTCGATTCCGAGCGCAAGTGCGTTACCACTCGGCCACCCAGTCCCTGTTTTTGTGTGTGTATGTGTGCAAAAGAGAACATTGTTTAGCCAAACAGAACATGTAAAATACACAAGTTACAAGCCAGAAATTCATGTGTGTCTCAACAATCAAGGACAAAGACCAGATCAACAAAAATATGACATGTAAATGCTTTGAGGTCGCGCACGTTCTAAAAACAAGTCGTATAATTATGATTATGATCGGTTGTGACAAACATCCGGTGCCAACTTTCGCTCTCTACCTCTTCCAAAATGCATCACAACGCCCTTATTTTTATATTTAGTCAAGTTTTGACTAAATATATTAACATCGAGGGGGAATCGAAACGAGGGTCGTGGTGTATGTGCGTGTGTGTGTGTGTGTGTGTGTCTGTGTGTGTCTGTCTGTGTGTGTGTGTGTGTGTAGAGCGATTCAGACTAAACTACTGGACCGATCTTTATGAAATTTGACATGAGAGTTCCTGGGTATGAAATCCCCGAACGTTTTTTTCATTTTTTTGATAAATGTCTTTGATGACGTCATATCCGGCTTTTCGTGAAAGTTGAGGCGGCACTGTCACGCCCTCATTTTTCAACCAAATTGGTTGAAATTTTGGTCAAGTAATCTTCGACGAAGCCCGGACTTCGGTATTGCATTTCAGCTTGGTGGCTTAAAAATTAATTAATGACTTTGGTCATTAAAAATCTGAAAATTGTAAAAAAAAATAAAAATTTATAAAACGATCCCAATTTACGTTTATCTTATTCTCCATCATTTTCTGATTCCAAAAACATATAAATATGTTATATTCGGATTAAAAACAAGCTCTGAAAATTAAATATATAAAAATTGTTATCAAAATTAAATTGTCCAAATCAATTTAAAAACACTTTCATCTTATTCCTTGTCGGTTCCTGATTCCAAAAACATATAGATATGATATGTTTGGATTAAAAACACGCTCAGAAAGTTAAAACAAAGAGAGGTACAGAAAAGCTTGCTATCCTTCTTAGCGCAACTACTACCCCGCTCTTCTTGTCAATTTCACTGCCTTTGCCATGAGCGGTGGACTGACGATGCTACGAGTATACGGTCTTGCTGAAAAATGGCATTACGTTCAGTTTCATTCTGTGACTTCGACAGCTACTTGACTAAATATTGTATTTTCGCCTTACGCGACTTGTTTATATGGCTTCACACTTGGTACAACGTGAGAAAATACTGTGTAGATACTAGAACAACAAACATATTACATGTAAATGCTTTAGTTTGAGGTCGCGCGTGTTCTAAAAACAAGTCCGACATGATCGGAGGTGACAGAAATCCGGCTCCTTTCGCTTTCGATCGCGAGCTCTTCCAAAATGCATCACAACTCCCTTAGTTTCATTTCTATGGCTTAAAACTTCGCACAACGTGAGAAAATACCTTGAAGATACCGAAAACAACAATAATAGTACATGTAACTGCTTTAATTTGAGGTCGCGTGTGGTCAAGCGTGGTCGCATTGTTCTCGATCAGATCGCGCTGACGGTGTGCACATTCGCGTTGCCTTGTACTTCCGCTGGATCAGTTACCGCGAGATTTTGTAGCTGTTACTTTGTTCTTGGACGAACCTTTACGATCTTTATTTATTTGACCAAATTGTTTTGTAAAAACCGTAAGATCTTCGGCATACGCCGTAAGACTTGAAAAAACATCAAAATTCCGTAATAATTACGCGAAAAACGTAAGACTTGACAGGTATGCATTTCTTCCAGACGAGGTCAGACTCGCACATTGAGAGAACACATCGTTAATGACGTTTCGGTCACGTGATTGTCTCTCTTTGTAACCATGCAGGCGTCTACACACGAGCCTAATACCGTAAAATCCCTAGCATAAGCCCACCCCCCCCCCCCCCCTGTGCACAGATTTAAGGCAAAATTGGAAGGTGGGCGTTTGCTAGGTATAGACCCCTTTGCACAAAGTAAGTTTTGTGCTCAACCGTGTAATTGAGTGAATACAAACCCCGAAAGCATGTACGTTAGGTCGTGTGAGTAGAAGTGATGAAAAAAAAGAAGAAAAAAAGGACTTTGAGGCAAAGAAGGCCAACCATGAGAGAGAGAGAGAGAGAGAGAGAGAGAGAGAGAGAGAGAGAGAGAGAGAGAGAGAGAGAGAGAGAGAGAGAGAGAGAGAGAGAGAGAGAGAGAGAGAGAGAGAGAGAAAAGGACTGGCTCTTCTGAAAACAACACGAGCATAGTCATTCATATAAATTTATAAAGTAAAAAGAAAATCGCCAGACCTTTGCAAGGACAAACAATAACAACACAATTCCGGGAAAAAGAAACTTGATGAAATGTCGAAATGTCAACACCAATGAAGCCCTTTCTTTCTGTACAGGGAAGAAATTACACGATAGTCTTTGGAAATGAAACGTTAACTGAACTTGGATTTTGTCTTCAAAAGGCCCAATCTTTCTGAGAAAGAAAAACCCACAAACTTAGGAAAAAAAAGAGAAGAGAAACTCGAATAAACATTAACGATGGGTATGAGTGAGGAGAGGGGACAAAGAATAAGAAAAAAGGAAAGAAACACGAAAAGGTAAAGAAGGGGAAAAAGATGACTTTTAGAACAGTCTGCACAAATCCTAGTGAAAGTGAGCCTATAGTCTCTTTGAAAAAATCAGGGTGGGCGTTTGCTAGGTAGTTACCCCTGTGCACAACTTTTGGCCCAAAGTGGGGGGTGGGCGTTTGCTAGATGGTGGGCTTATGCTAGGGATTTTACGGTAATAAGGACCTAATGTTATTTTCAGCGCTTCAGTCTTAGGCTTCAACTTTTGCAACTGGTCGCCTGTTCCTAGACCATTAATGTATATCAGTTTTCTATAAAAAGGAGAGGAAAAAAAACCTAGAGAAGATGCAGACAGTCAACTTTGAACGTGTTTCAAGAACCTTGTCTGCAAATGATGATAGAAACACTGACATTATGGACAACAGCTACGCAGTTGGTCTTCTGGAATATCAAGTCAACGAGAAAAAATAAAGAGAAGAGAAGCCAGACAACCCCGAACGACTTTCAGTTTGTTCCATATTTCAAGTACCCGGCTTTGGGTGCAAATGACGACACAGATACTGACGCTTTCATCAGCAAAGAGAACTACCTAGTAAGTCTTGGAATATCAGCGAGAACAGAGAGACTGAAAGAGAGAGAGAGAGAGAGAGAGAGAGAGAGAGAGAGAGAGAGAGAGACTGACACTGACACTGACACAGTTTAATTGAATAAGGGCTTACAGCCCCTTTCAATGGGGAGTACACATGAATAGCAGGAAAAAATAGAAAACATGATATTTAAACGTATGCAAAATACACAGTGGTTTGTTCCAAGCTTTCCTCTATCAATAATCATGCACATCAATGCTGCCTAATATATACATACAACCGAACAATAAATACAGCAACAACAAAACCTTCAGCGACAATTAATCCTCATTATTATTTAACATTGACAATCTTAACTGAAATGCAAAACACAAAAACTTTGCTAAATCTACAATTGTTTCTGTGTCTTGTTTTTTTTAAGCATGGTAATCATACTGCCCAACTGATCACCAACACTTAAAAACTGTGCTAAATACTTTATTCTTAACTCACA
>NC_090261.1:5421871-5424371 GCF_037325665.1 Littorina saxatilis | reverse complement strand
TCAGTATCATCACTCTCATCATGTTTGTTCCATCTACCCTATATATTCTAAAGCCGCTGAAGTTTGCTGATGAAATGTCTCTTGGTGTTGCATCAAGGTGACTTTGCCGTGTCTACGGTAGATTAATTATAACTCTACAATCTGTTCTCACACTCAGCCTCTGAGAGGCTGACAACTGACTGTACGTTGGTCATTCAAACTTAGAATAATAACTGCTATTCAGCTGATGATACTATTCAGCCGGTGTTTGATAATCAATGCTTTTCCCCAAAAAGAGGAAGGGGGGTTTTATGACCGCACTTATTTTGTAGGGAAATTCTTGTTATCTGCCAGCGCCTTTGTTTCCCTTTTGAGAATACCAAGAAGTATACTACTGTATTGTATTTTATTGTTTTTTGTTGTATTGTGTTGTATTGTGGTGTCAGTTGTATAGTATATGGTATGGTATGGTATGGTATGGTATGGTACGATATGGTATGGCATGGTATGGTATGGTATGGTATGGTATGGTATGGTATGGTATGGTATGGTAATGGTATGGTATGGTAATGGTATAGTATGGTATGGTATCGTACGGTACGGTATGGTATGGTATAGTATGGTATGGTATGGTATGGTATGGTATGGTATGGTATAGCATTTGTCATGGCATGGCATGGTATAGTATAGGTATGGTATGGTATGGTATGGAATGGTATGGTATGGTATGGTATGATATGGTATGGTATGGTATGGTATGGTATGGTATGGTATGGTATGGTATGGTATGGTATCATATGGTATGGTATGGTAGTGATATAGTATGGTATGGTAACGTACGGTACGGTATGGTATGGTATAAGGTATGGTATGGTATGGTATGGTATGGTATGGTATGGCATGGCATGGCATGGCACGGTACGGTACGGTACGGCACGGCACGGCACGTACGTTACGGTATGGTATGGTATGGTATGGCATGGTATGGTATGGTATGGTATGGTATGGTATGGTATGGTATGGTATGGTATGGTATGGTACGGTATGGTATGGTATGGAATGGTATGGTATGGTATGGTATGGTATGGTATGGTTTGGTATGGTATGGTATAGTATGGTATGGCATGGAATTTTAAACTTTGCTTCTTTACGCTCTCATGCAACCCCATGCCTACCCTTGCAAAACAGAGGGAATCTGCACAATATAGCTTTTATACCACAGTCACCTACTCAAGCAAGTAAAATGCTCAGTGTCCAATTGATTCTTTTGCTGTAATTTATTTACACAAGCATTCTGCGAGGTTATAGGGTTCTTGTGTGTCTGTACAAAAACAAAAAACATTACCTCCAGTACTTGGTTTATTACACCCCCGGTATAGGGGTGTGTATAGGTTTCACTCGATGTGTTTGTTTGTTTGTTTGTTTGTGTGTTTGTTTGTTTGTGTTCGCATATAGATCTCAAGAATGAACGGACCGATCGTCACCAAACTTGCGGTGAACAGGTTCTATACATTCCTGAGACGGTCCTTACAAATATTGGGACCAGTCAAACACACGGTTATGGAGTTATTGGTGGATTAAGATTAAGAGTGACATATTAATGGTCAAAGGGAAATAACCTTCTCAGTTGGTGGCAGTGAGAATGGTTATTTCCCTTTGACCAACGGGGGTGTTTTTCCTACCTCGAAGGAATTTCTTGTTTTCATCGAAACAGGACAAAACAATAAGAATGAGAAATACAACTAAAATCGATTTAAGCCTTGTTTTCAAGGCGTCCATCCACGCCAAGAGGACTATACCTGGAGACATTGAAATCTTTCTTTCTTTATTTGGTGTTTAACGTCGTTTTCAACCACGAAGGGTTATATCGCGACGGGGAAAGGGGGAAGATGGGATAGAGCCACTTGTCAATTGTTTCTTGTTCACAAAAGCACCAATCAAAAATTTGCTCCAGGGGCTTGCAACGTAGTACAATATATTACCTTACTGGGAGAATGCAAGTTTCCAGTACAAAGGACTTAACATTTCTTACATACTGCTTGACCAAAATCTTTACAAAAATTGACCATACTCCACACAAGAAACACTTAACAAGGGTAAAAGAAGAAACAAATCCGTTAGTCGCCTCTTACGACATGCTGGGGAGCATCTTGTAAATTCTTCCCCCTAACCCGCGGGGGGTGACATTGAAATGACACACTCCGTTTTTATAACTCATCAAAGAAATAGAATAACGAAGATCACCTTCTGACACATTGATATGTATTTACTTATAGCTAAATGTAACATATCACAGGACATTATCATTGGTAGTGGTTGTCCGTCGGGTCCGAAGAAGACTTTTGCGTTCTGCAGCTTATCTCTTGACTAATATCTTATCATTAACTACTATTTCTCAGTGATATATTTTCACTTACTAGCCTCCTTAGTTAGCGGTAAAATGCACCCTTCGTATCTATAAGCTCTTTGCAATTTTGGTGATCACTGCTATTGGATACATCGTAACACACTGCTCCTCTTT
>NC_090261.1:5419253-5421671 GCF_037325665.1 Littorina saxatilis | reverse complement strand
GCTACGAGTATACGGTCTTGCTGAAAAATGGCATTGCGTTCAGTTTCATTCTGTGAGTTCGACAGCTACTTGACTAATTAATGTTGTATTTTCGCCTTACGCGACTTGTTTATTTTTATAATATCGATATCACTCTGTCTCTCTGTTTTCTCTCTGTCTCTCTGTCCCTCTCGCCGATCTCCGCATTTTCTACAATAAGAACAGGGTCTACTCATTGGTGTCTCACAAACATAATTATGCATGACAAACTGGGTCACCATGTCGTGTGGCCTTGACCGCTGCAACCAAAACAAGTCTAGTCATTTGATTTATTTTTAGACACCAGCTTTTTCTCTCTCCCTTGAACTAATCGTAAACATGAGTGCACTTTTATACCCGGCAAAAAGCAGTTGTTGACAATTTACCTTGGCACACGTACAGCCGTGGCTGAAATGTATCTGGTCAGTGTTTACTGCTTGTTGTGTGCGGTGTGCATTGCATTAATACAGTTGTAAATATAAACAAAAAGGTACGCTGTAATGTAATACATAGATTCACAGAAAGTTGCATTTATATAGGTCACAGGTAACTTTGAGAGAGAGAGAGAGAGAGAGAGAGAGAGAGAGAGAGAGAGAGAGAGAAATATAGGACAAACAGACAAACATACACCGAGAGAGAGAGAGAGAGAGAGAGAGAGAGAGAGAGAGAGAGAGAGAGAGAGAGAGAGACGGAGAGAGAGAGAGAGAGAGGGCCGAGAGATTGAGAGAGTAAGAGTTCTTGCAATGGTGTGTGTGTGGTGTGTGTGTGTGTGAGTGTGTGTGTGTGTGTGTGTGTGTGTGTGAGTGTGTGTGTGTTCATATGTGTCTGTGTCTGTGTAGGTCTGTTTGTCGGTCTCTTAGGTTATCCCGATTTAATGCACAGACAAAAACAAAATCACACGAGCATGTAAACAGAAAGCAACGCAAACAAAGAGACCCATCAAGCCTATTTCATTTTGTTTTCAGAGGGAGATTACGCTGAAATTGACTCCTTCCTACGCCAGTCTGTTGCTGTAAGAGGTGAGTATGTAGCGCAAAACAATGCTGTCATATGCAAGTGTTTTATTCAATGTAATATATTGGGATGTTCTGAGTCAACTGAGTCTGTGTTCGTGGTACTAGCACAAAACGTTGGCAGAGAAAAGGCAGATTTGTTGTCACCTCTTTCTCTGCACTACAATATTAAATGTCATCTTGCTTTTCTAAGAAAGCAAATATATTGAAGCACCTGCGTAATGAAAATCTAGCAGCATTACACTAAATTGCATACTACTTGCTAAATGCGATAAATACTTTCCATGTTAAAATTAATTATTTACTTTGGAAATAAACACGAACACGTTTTGTTTGAAAAACAACTGTTTTACTATGCGCACTAGCAAAACTGTGTACACTTGGAAGTTCCACATTTAACTTATTGTCTCGGTCTAGTTTCCTCGTATTTTGATTATTATTTGATTAAACAGACAGGCCAAGCTGCAGACCGCCGCCTGTGAACTGTGTGCCTGTGTGAGTGTGTGTCGTATGTGTGTGTGTGTGTGTGTGTATGTGTGTGTATGTGTGTGTGTGTATGTGTGTGTGTATGAGTGTGTGTGTGTATGTGTGTGTGTGTATGTGTGTGTGTAGTGTGTGTGTGTGTGTGTGTGTGTGTGTGTGTGTGTTTAATTTTCTAAATTTGCTTCTCTATATGTGTGCAGTACAGCAACCTCCGCCTATGGCTCAGACTCAACTCCGAGCAGAAACGTAACTACACGAAATACTAGTTATAATAGCTTTTCACGGAGAGAGTGAATTCTGTACACCAAACTTCAATTCTAACCCGAGAAGACAGTCACCAATGTCACCACGGCCCTTACACTTTGCATCTCCATAATGGATTTGGACACATGTTTACGGATACTGTTTTAACAAAGGAAGCGAAACGGAGACTTTGCTGATTGGAGTGAGACCAGAGAGAGAGAGAGAGAGACGAAGTTTATCTCACTTCTCATCTTACAATGGTTAACTTCTTGACTGATGCCACTCTCACCTCCGACACCATGCCACTTCTACCTGAATCTGCAAAATTGTTGAAATGTCCATCATCTGCCGATGTCCAGCATATCAGTTGGCGCTGTTAAAGGCCAACATCCAAAAGAATTTTTCTCCTGGAGCGACCTAAACTTGAACCCGTCGCTATTCTTGCATGTCTGTTTACTTCGTGCTGCACGCAAAAATCGAGCGACTTCCTTGCCGCGTGGATTGACGAAGCTATTTTATTCTCGTGACTGAAAACACTGCAGTGCGTGTAGTTTTTGACGAGCCGCAGGAGCGGCGACTCATACGGTCTCGGCTCGAAAGCTGTGTGTGGAGGCTGCGTGCTATAATTAGCTGACCTGCTGCGCGAGCAGTCACTGCAGAG